>NC_084597.1:5830641-6088987 GCF_033807715.1 Cololabis saira | reverse complement strand
TCCCCTGTTCTCCCTTAAAGGGACAGTACTTTCACGTAAATAACCATAGCAACCAAGTGATATATACAAATTAAATGCACTCATTTGCCTTTCACCCCAGTTACTTTCCAACGCGCTCAGATACAGTAGGGCTTCATTTCCATGAACA
The DNA here is from genome assembly GCF_033807715.1 of Cololabis saira. Taxonomy (NCBI): domain Eukaryota; kingdom Metazoa; phylum Chordata; class Actinopteri; order Beloniformes; family Belonidae; genus Cololabis; species Cololabis saira. The sequence goes on along the minus strand of NC_084597.1, from coordinate 6,088,839 downwards.
ACATGATACGCCTTGACAGCTGCAGACGAGCCGGGTCTTTTTTTAGCAGGACAGCATGTTAAAAAACGGCAGTAAGACCCGGTGGGACATTGGAGACGGGTTAACGTTTCACTGCTTCGTTGGGGGCGGCATATTTCGTGTCAAGGGGTAGAATTACAAATTTACAAGCTCACACATGTGACTGTTTTGCATCTACTTTACATTCTACAATATATGTATTTTAGGAAGATATTCATCTCGAATTATATACGGGAGAAAGTCCAGTTAAAACCCCTACATTTGATTCAGACGAGGGCTGGGCGGTATGGACTAAAAAATTATCACGATAATTTCTGGCATTTATCCCGATAACGATAAAAAAAATGCAAAAAACGTCATCAACGGGAATCTATCTTTCTTTCTTTCTTTCTTTCTTTCTTCTTTCTTTCTTTCTTTCTTTCTTTCTTTCTTTCTTTTCTTTCTTTCTTTCTTTCTTCTTTCTTTCTTTTCTTTCTTTCTTTTCTTTCTTCTTTCTTTCTTTCTTTCTTTCTTTCTTTCTTTCTTTATTTCTTTCTTTCTTTCTTTATTTCTTTTCTTTCTTTCAGGCTCATTTCTTTCTTTCTTTCTTTCTTTCTTTCTTTCTTTCAGGCTCATTTCTTTCTTTCTTTCTTTTCTTTCTTTCTTTCAGGCTCATTTCTTTCTTTCTTTCTTTCTTTCTTTCTTTTCTTTCTTTCTTTCAGGCTCATTTCTTTCTTTCTTTCTTTCTTTCTTTCTTTCTTTCTTTCTTTCTTTCTTTCTTTCTTTCTTTCTTTCTTTTCTTTCTTTCTTTCTTTCTTTCTTTCTTTCTTTCTTTCTTTCTTTCTTTCTTTCTTTCTTTTCTTTCTTTCTTTCAGGCTCATTTCTTTCTTTCTTTCAGGCTCATTTCTTTCTTTCTTTTCCTTCAGGCTAATTTCTTTCTTTCTTTTTTTCTTTCTTTCTTTCTTTCTTTCTTTCTTTCTTTCTTCTTCAGGCTCATTTCTTTCTTTCTTTCTTTTCTTTCAGGCTAATTTCTTTCTTTCTTTCTTTCTTTCTTTCTTTCTTTCTTTCTTTCAGGCTCATATCTTTCTTTCTTTCTTTCTTTCTTTTCTTTCAGGCTCATTTCTTTCTTTCTTTATTTCAGGCTCATTTCCTTCCTTCCTTCCTTCCTTCCTTCCTTCCTTCCTTCCTTCCTTCCCGTACGTTGTGCGTGGATTTAACACAGAACCATAAATCATCTTTACACAAAAACGTCATCAACAGGAATGTATCGTTTTTACCGCGAGATGACAAATTCTTACTGTGGGGAATTCTTGACGGTTTATCGTGAACTAATTCAGACTCACTTAAAAAACATCTAAAAACCTAAATGAATAAAACAAAAGTTCTGCTGCAGGAATGTCACACCTAACTCTATGGGGCATTAACTTTAATTAACCAACAAAGAGCCATGTTAGGTTGCCGCGCTGCACATGTCGGACATGCCAAAGGCGCTGGGGGACCCTGCAGAAGCACCATAATAGGTCAGGGTGGGATTCCCAAAGAGGCTCTGTGCTGACTCAGATACCCGCCTCCAAGTGACATTTACAGCCACATCGGTGTTAATGTCTGCAGACATAAAACCGGACACCCAGGGCACGGCCCCACTGTGTCAGAGAGCGTGTTTCAAGTGAGAATCAGAGAACACGGTATCAGTATTTCTATGGTTACTTGAGTGAATTTGGACCCCCCACCCCATCCTCCCAAAAAATAAAATAAATCTTTGTTAAATGTAATATAAACAATTTCTATAAATATGGCCTGCGCTATAAAAACTAAGACCAAACACCAAAAGAGCAGAGGTGTCAAGTAACGAAGTACAAATACTTCGTTACCTTACTTAAGTAGAAATTTTGGTTATCTATACTTCACTGGAGTAATTATTTTTCAGACGACTTTTTACTTTTACTCCTTACATTTTCACGCAATTATCTGTACTTTTTACTCCTTACATTTTAAAAACAGCCTCGTTACTCTATTTCATTTGGGCCTTTAAAAAAAAACTATCCAGTTAAATTGCTCCATCCGGATTAGAGTGAATTTGGTTGTGGTTGTTTCAGATGTTCTTGTCCAGTTTTGTTCTTATATCCGTTCCCTCAGATTCCTGCAACTAAACTTGGATGTACATTCCAATAAAGGTTAGGATAAATGATAACATGCCTCTGAAGTTTGACTTTTTGCACCATTACAATACTTATAGACAACTAGTCATCATATCTCCTGCTCTCTGAAACACATGTTAATGCTCATTAGTACACATATATGCTTCTTTAATATATTTGCATTATACTAAGATGCATTCATTTTCAATGGCTTTTGTCCTTAATGGCTTTTTCCCCCCCTTACATTACTTTTACTTTTATACTTTAAGTAGTTTTGAAACCAGTACTTTTATACTTTTACTTGAGTAAAAAAATTGAGTTGATACTTCAACTTTTTCTGAGTATTAGGGCCAGGCAGGAGAAAAATAATTTTAGAGGAGGAAGATTTTTTTTTTTCATTATGCACTTCAAGAAAAAAGTCGAAATGTCCGAGAAAAAATTTGAAATGTTTAGAAAAGTTGAAATGTTGAGAAAAAAGTCGAAATGTTTAGAAAAGTCTAAATGTCGAGAAAAAAGTCTAAATGTCGAGAAAAAAGTCAAAATTTCGTGAATAAAGTCGAAATGTTGAGAAAAAAAGTAGAAATTTTGTGAATAAAGTCGAAATGTTGAGAAAAAAAGTCGAAATGTCGAAAAAAAAAAAGTCGAAATGTTGAGAAAAAAGGCGAAATTTCGACTTTTTTCTCGAAATTGTATTTCAACAATCTCCACATTACGTCTTTTTTCTCGAATTGCACAATAAAAAAAAATCCACTCTCAAATTGTTTTTCTCTTGCCTGGCCCTAATGCTCTTCCGTACTTTTGACACTTGGGCCCGGTTTCACAGACAAGGCTTATATCAAGCCAGGAGTAGGCCTAAATCAGACTAGTAAAAGCTAGGTCATTTAAGTGGCTTGCAATGAGCGTGGCTTATATTTGTCTTAGTTAGTCCCAGACTGTGGAGTCCTGGAGTAAGCTTAAATGAGAACGCCTCATTAGCCTAAGTGGGAGCACAGTCTGTTAGCCTAATGGTGTTCATAAAAACCTGGAACGGAATTGAGGACAGTTTTGCTGGAGGGAATTTTGACACCAAACATGGTTGAAGCTAAAAGAACACGCTCAAAGAACTATACTATGTATGAAAAAAAACTCTACTTAAACAAATTTGGGGAAATCATGCTGTTATTGAAAGTAAAGGGCATAGTGCTGCTGTTGAACATAATAAGAACAATGCTTGGGCTGCCATTTGCAGTGAATTCAATGCAAATGAAAATGTAACCACACTTTTGTATCCAAAAGTGTTCTTTTCCCAGAGGAAATTATTCTAACCCTGGTGGAAGAGCCAGTACACAGTGACTGTGCACCCTCCACATCTGGCATGGCATCCCAGAGAAAAGATGCTGCCACCACCTTCCAGCAGAGACCAAAAATGTCAATGCATGAAAAGTTAGCCTTAGAAGTTCATGAGCAGAAAATGAAATATCTGAAAGAAGAGCATGACATGAAAATGAGAATTCTACAGGTCGAATTGGATATGAAATTTAGAAGAGAGAGTTGACAAAGAAAGATGCATGAGATAGCTATGTAATGTAATGAAAATACACTTGACAAGAGTGTGAGTATTGTAGTCACCACAACCACCTAAATTTTAGGACAGCCTTGGTTGAGTTTCTCATTTAATTCTTCAGCACACTATTGCACTGCAATGTGAAAGCAGCTCTGAGTGCAAGTCCTCGTTGGACTGGCATGGGGCACATCTGAATCATTCTGGTCTTCCATTGGAGGGTTAGGACAGATATACTGCTTTAGGTAGTTGTGCAGCTTCAGGTAGTTGTGCAGAGCAGTTGTAGCAATGATCACCTTGCAGCATCTTCTTGACTCAAAACGAAGTCTAGTACATAAACACTGGAATTGATTTTTCCACACTCCAAACATACGCTCGACCATCCCTCTAGTGCGAATATGAGCTCTGTTGTATCTTTACTGCTCAGTTGTTGTGGGATGTGGCCAAGGTGTGAATAAATAGGAACACTGAGCATATCCACTGTCACCAATTAGTATTCCGCTATGTTGCCCTCTCTCAAACTGAGCACACAATGAAGAGTTGTGAAAAATCCTTGAGTCATGTGTTGCTCCCTTCAAACGGGGCAACAATGTTTGAAAACTCTAAATTGGGAGTGCATACAGCCTGAACATTGATGGAAAACCAGTTCTTACGGTTCCTGTACTCCTCAGCATCAGGAGTTGATGGACACTTGATTTCAACATGACATCCATCAATACAGCCAATCACTCCTGGGAAGTTCCCATATTCGTAGAATCGCGATTTATAGTTGGCTTGCTCAGCAGCATCAGGGAACTTAATGTACAGATTTCTCAGTTCACAAATGGCACTGCAGACATTCGTGAACTATTCTACACACTGTTGCTTCACTGACACCACACAAATCACCAGTTTCACGATGAAAGGTTCCAGATGCCAAGAATCTCAAAGTGATCAGAACTTGGAGAGAACTGGGTACAGGCCTTCCTCTTTGAGACATGGAGGAAAGTCTAGGCTCAAGCAAAGTAATTATCTCCAGTACATCTTCTTTGTACATACGAAAGCGGTCTCGGAAAGTTATTTCATCAAACTGATTCAATGGATTACTCCTATCCACAAGTATTTGTCTGGCTGGCCTCTGTAGCGAATATTGGTCTTCATTTAGATATTCCAAATACTCCATGCTCCCAAACCATCTGTGCTCCCTTTCACAAACAGTACTAAGCTGAAGTTAAACCTGCCTCTTTGCAGGATTAATATAAACTTCAACTTAGTCCTAGAGTAGCTCTAATCCACCCTCTTGCAAATTGGCTTTGTTTAATCCAGAACAGACTAAATCTATGACTATTTTAAGATATGTCTGTGCAAGTGACTTAAAGTTAAGCAGCTCAAACAGCTTTTTAGTCTGAGACTAGGCTTAAGCCTTGTCTGTGAAACCGGGCCTTGGTGTGTAAATAGAAAAAGGAAAAACTTTTCTTGAAGATATAATTGCACATTTACTTCATCTCGACTACGTGAGAACTTGCACTACAACACAAAATCTGCAAGTCCATGTCGAGTTTTTTATATAAACAGTTGAGTTGATACTTCAACTTCTACAGGAGTATTTTTAAACTCTAGTATCTATACTTCTACCTGAGTAATGAATGTGAATACTTTTGACACCTCTGCAAAAGAGGGTTATGCTGTAAGGGTGACACTAGCAGATAAAGGCTGATACTTGAACATCAGCCTCTTAATTAACCGCTGGAACCGCAGCTGCATAGTGTGAAGCTGAGTGAGAATTCATTTTCATTTTTTATACACGCATGAAATGACAGCAGCTAAATGTGCTAAACTTCAAGCGTTTGGCACGCACAACACGTTACATGGAAATATGTCTTTAGACGACACCAGTGACTCACACGTCCAGTCTGCTTCCTCATTCTTCCGCTTTTTCAAGTAAGATAAAAAGCAAGCGTAAACAGGAAACGTCCTCTCATTATTATTATTAAAACAAAATACCTTTTATAATACTAGCAAGAGAAAAAATGGTTTACGGGCGTGGAGACACACGGGCATGTCTGCTCAGGTTCATGTTCAGGCTACTTTATATTTACCCACTGGTAGGTTTGGCAACAAGCTGGGACTTGACTCAAATTTCAACGATGACAGATAACATTGTGCTGGTCGCTGTTGCCTTAGTGTGCTGGAAATAATAGCATAGCAACTGATAAAAGAAAAAAAACCATGATAAAAGGCTTTTCTAAGAAGAACGAGAACTTTTAGCAGCACGTACAAGAGTTTGACCTCCGGTTTTAACCCGTCTGCAAGTTGCTAACAGTAATTTAGACACAGTGGAGAGAGTGAACACACACACCCTTTCTAAGGTGGACACCTCCTCCTAAACTGTTTTTTCTAGTATAAGTTTGGATGGTTAGACACCAAAATTAACATTATTCGAATTATTCAGTGTATAACACCAAATAAAATGTCAGTTTTCAGATTTTAGTTTTTACTTTTTATTTTGGTTAAATACCTTTTGATAAATGTATTTATTGAATTTCATTTGAATCGTTTCTTTTTTTATGACATTAAGAAAAGTAATAAATTCACTTGATGGGGAAAAACACATTTGGACATTATCACTGATTTGTGTAAGGGACACAGGGGGACCTTGCTTGAAATTATGAATGAATTGGGTAAAATGTACACAACTTTAGAAGTAAACTATTGTATCTGAAGAAAAAAAAAAGCACTGTTTTATAATAACTCATGCATGAAAGGGATATGGTGTGATGAGGAATATCTGAAAGACAGGAATAAAAGAATGTCTTTCAGCTAACCAATCCAAAGATCATGTCACTAAAGAGTTATACATACTGTATATGACCTCCAACAAAACATGTTTGTATTTTTATTTTTGTATTCATATGTGAAGTGGATAGGGCTGGGCGATATGGACCAAAAGTCATATCTCGATATTTTCTAGCTGAATGTTGATACTTGATATATATCGATATTTTTTCTGTGCCATTAATTGGGGTTTCCCCCAAAGCATTATAGCATAGCATCTCTGTTAGCATCTCTGTTAGCATCTCTGTTAGCTTCATTTTTTCTGAGGCAAACCCTTAAAAAAAACAGTCAGTTTTAATACAAAGCCTCGTGCCAAATGGTCACACAGGTTCCTTTATTAACAGAGGTCTGCACAATATCAACATGTATAAAACAAATGAAATAAAAATAAACTGCCTGCATATATAGAATAAAAATGCTTCTTGAATAAAATAAAACAAATATCCCTTTCCTGCATAACAATTTAATTAAAATACACTGTGCAATTAATACAATGTAGACAGTAACAGGCAGACTTTTCCACTGAGGTTGACAGTTGTGCAAATAACAAAACATTTGTGCAAATCTCAAATAAAACATTCAAGTCAATTTGTCAAAAAATAAGCTATATCAAAATCATTAAAAAAAATTAAAAAAAATAATATTTTTTTTTTAAATCGATATAAACGATATTGTCTCATACCATATCGCGTTTGAAAATATATCGATATATATTAAAATCTCGATATATCGCCCAGCCCTAACCTAAACCGTTGTAACCTAACACCTAGTTTCAAAGGTTCAAGTTTTGTGAAACATCAGAATGTCAGTTTTAATAAAGATGAGCAAGATATGTACTGTGGCAAATAATAATAAATAAAAAAAAACAATGACAAAAAACTGCTCTCGGGTTCCCACTAATGATCACGGGCCATAAGTAGCTGCTGTCACACGCCTTGGACCAGCTCTGTATTCAGATCCTACAAACACTAAAAATGAAATGAAAAGAAAAGAAAAAGAGCTGAGAATCATTGAAACCAAAAAAGCGTAATAAAACAACTGCATGATCCTTATTGTCTTTGAATGAAACAGTCTTGTAAGGATGCTAAACTATTTTAATCATCCAAAGTTTGTTATATTTTGTCTTACTTATTTTTGTCTTCTTTATGTATTGTTTGTTTCCACGGAGTAAAAGCTAATGTCTCATATTTTTTTGCTACGGCTTCAGCCTAAACCTTTTCGGCAAAAGAAATGTTTTTTTTTTCTTTCCTTTTCATCTCGTTCTGCAAAAAGTGTGTACAAGCCGAAATAAAGATTCATAACATAACATAGCTTGTTCACCTTGAATACGTTATGAAGGCCCAATAAGAACTTTGGTGGAAGAAGAATTTATCTATTTAATTAAGCAGTGCAGCAACGTAAAAATATATTTTTTTAAATGTTGAAAAACATAATTTAAAAAAGAAGTATTTTGTTTTGGCTCCCTTGGATAATAGACAGGGTCAATTTTCACAAAATCAGAACCCCGAAGGCATTTTGCGAATATTTATAACATGACAACATTTCTAGGGGTATTAAGGGGTGCTGGATCCAAATCTGCTGTATATGAAGCTCAAAAATGTCCCAAAATTCCTCAAAATTGAGAAATCCAACATGGCCGCCAGGCTGAAATCTATTTTTCAGTATATCTTTTTGGCTAAACAAGGTACAAACATGAATTAAATGTACTTTTGTAAGTTTTCCTACATGGGCAATTCGATGCCATATTCAGAATTGAGATGTAATGTGAAGAAAACTGCTTAGATATTGCAAAAAAAAGTTGTTTTTTAAACTATGAATAATTACTCAGTTATTATTATTGTTATTAGGCTACCTTTTACTTACTTTGTATTTTGTTTTGAGGTCAAATGTACAAACAAATGGTACAAAAAGTTACAAACTTGAATTAAATGTTCACAGGTTTTCACACATGGGAGATTTAACATCCTGTCCTGATTTAGATCAAGTGTCAATAATCAGCACAAGTATAGAGAAAAAAGGTGGTCATTAGTGATAAAGAGGTTGTCATGTAGGAAAACTTACAAAAGTACATTTAATTCATGGTTTGTACCTTGTTTAGTCAAAACGATATACTGAAAAATAGATTTCAGCCCTGGCGGCCATGTTGGATTTCTCAATTTTGAGGCATTTTGGGACATTTTTGAGCTTCATATACAGCAGATTTGGATTCAGCACCCCTTAATACCCCTAAATGTTGTATATTGTAAATATTCACAAAATGCCTAAAGCACTTTAAATAAGCACATTTTCAGAAATTCTGCCTAGACTATAAGCCCCCTTTCAGGAAATAGCAGATGACTTTCAAAAGGGACTCATGGTTGCAAACTTTTCAAGTTACAAATATCAATATGTGCAAAAATACACGTGCATCATTAAAATCAGTAACAGATTTCAAAATTACCATTTTGCTGTAACTATACATATATAAATATGATATATATTCAGATGACCAACTTATAAAACCAACGTGAGGAAAAGTAGTTGTGGGGTGAAACTCCATCCATCCTCCATCTGTTCCCTTTTTCCCCCGTTCAGGGTCACGGCGTGTCCACAAACTCACTGTCAGTTACACATGACTTAAAACTGAGTGGCTTTTATTCACCGTGTCCTTTTCTGTGTCCTTTTCTGTCCTGCAGTTGAAGGAAAACCCTCCACAGACGAAACACAATGGCAGGTAATTAAAACATGAACTTCAGTCATTAATGTGTTATTATTGATGATTACTGAGGGGAAACGTGGTCATTTATAGTTTAATTACCGGGCTGCTAACTCTCAATTTAATTCCTACTCAACTCGGCAGGCCCTAGCCCTACATCCGCCTAAATGTCTGGAATCTAGAAGACCATTTTTGTTTAGGTTTAGAGGTGTCAAAGTCTGGAATAGTTCGGTACCAGATTGCAAACAATTGTAGGTCCCTATCCATTTTCAAAAGTCGCTCAAGAGAGCATTTAATTCAACAATGTAGTCAAGAAAACTCTTGCTTTTCCCACTGTTAATGTTCTTTTGCACTTCATATTCTGTGTTGCCACTTGTTCAGCATAATACTTATATTTTCATGATTATTTTTTTTATTTTTTTATTTTTTTTTCTTTTATTTTCATTCATGTTCTACATGCAATTTTTATGATATATTATTTATTTTATTTTTATGATTTTGTATCCTCATAACTATTTTGTTAAATGTTATTAGGTGGTGGCTCCTCATAAGCCTACTGGATTGCTCGCTCCTCCCTGCACAGTTTCTTTTAGCTGCACTTATTTGTGTAATGTTATTTTTTTTATGTTATGTGCTAAATAAAACTAAACTAAACTAAAACTAAGCTGCTGTGGTGAGAGTGAAACCAGGACAGACTTTTGATTTAACATGGACTCTGCTGCCCTCTTTTGGTATTTTTTGGAAAGTAAAAAGAAGGTCTCTGACTCTGATACATAACATTTCATTATAAAGAGGAAATATTTCAGTATGACACTATTTCACAAATTATATAATGCAATTACAGTGGATAATAGTTGGTTTGGTATTGAAAATACCATTTTTTTTTTTTACCATTTTTTAAAAGAAACTTAAAAACGTTACTTTTTAAGAAAGCCTATCCCTGATGTCCTGGTCTTTTAGAATGTCCTTGTGCTTTTTTGCTAATTTAGCTTTTTTATTTTATTTTATTTTTTTTATTTTTATTTTCTATTTTTTTTTTTCTAATCTTTATTGTAAGCGCTTTGAGACTTGTTCTTCAGGTGAAAATGCGCTCTATAAATACGATTTTTTATTATTATTATTATTATTACCATTGAAAATAGGCTATTTCTGTAAAAAATACTTTTTGTTTCTTACACATTGCTTTAGTTTTAGTAAGCCGTATTTTGCGAACCATTGGGCACACTGGATTAGTAAAAATTAAGGATTTTATAATGTGGAAAATACGGTATATAACTTTTCCTTAGTTCCCTCCTAAACCTCTTGACGCTTGACGATGATTTTTTGTATGGCAACAGTTGCCATGACAACTGTGTTTGAGTAATTGCACGAACGTAAACCAAAAATAAACCCAGTTGAAGGATCGGCTGGACCGGGTGACTCTCTGCAGCTAAATATGGAAAACACCCCCACGTTTAACTCTCAAGGTTTTTTTGTTACACAACTCTCTTCTTGCTGATGCAACGTCCACGTTGAGAAGGGATTTCTAATCGTTATTTTCCTCTTTTCAGACAAAATTAAAGACGCCAAAATCATCTTTGTTGTTGGTGAGTAAACCGAACCACTATTAATACATTCATTACTCAGGTAGAAGTATAGATACTAGAGTTTAAAAATACTCCTGTAGAAGTTGAAGTATCAACTCAAGTTTTTTACTCAAGTAAAAGTATAAAAGTACTGGTTTCAAAACTACTTAAAGCAGGGGTGTCAAATGTGCGAGAAGTTTCCAACGCAAAAAAACAAAATATTAATTTCCTTTTTTATATTTCTTCTACAAATCCATCGTTATTCCACAAAGAAGCAGTTTTTGACATTTTTGTTTGTTTTCTAGAATGCATTTGCCGATTTTATTTCTTTGTAGACGGTCGTTTATTTTCATTAACTGACTACTATTATATATTTCCGCAGGAAAAATATCACTGCTAAAAAAGATGATAGAAGATATTTATTAGGAGAATTTCAGTTTTGAATACGAGGACAGTGACAAAGTAAAACAGTTAAAAAAGAAGTGCTGACTTTTTCAGCACACTGGCGTAAATATCCGCGCCAATTTTTAAAAATAAATACACTTAATTTTACTGGAAAAATCTCTAAATCACAAAGAAACACTCTCGGATGTAATAAAAAAGATTTTGCTTTTAATTAAATTTCCTATAAAAAAGCGAAATATAGAAAAAACAAACTTGTTTCTGTTTATCTTTGTAAAATGGTAGGGGGCAACGGTGGCGCAGCTGGTAGCGCAGCGGTCTCACAGCAAGAAGGTCCTGGGTTCGATTCCTGCCGGGGGACACTGTGGGCGCTGAAGTGCGTGTTAGTTCCCCCATGACTTCAGTGCCCACACCCTGGGTGTTTCTGTGTGGAGTTTGCATGTTCTCCCCCGTGTTCCCTTGGGTAGCTCCCATTAGCTACCCTCACAAAAACATGCACACAGTCCTGGGCTACACATGCCCCCTCTGGCCAGCCGGGGCGCCAGATCGGGTGGGGAGGATCCGGCCGGAATAACGTGATCCGGTCCGGTCAGAGAAACCCCACCCTGTCTGGTGAAAAGAAGCGGCCGGCTCACTCCTCAGGTTAAGGAGGAGACCTGAGCTCAGTGCAGGAACTCCCGGGGTTGGTAGAGGATGGCAATGCACAGGATGTCACTTAGGTAGGAGCACTGGGTGGTAAAAATGGGAAAAAAAAACCGGGATAAAAATATTAAAAAAAAAAAAAAAAATCTTTGTAAAATGATATTAAAAGTATCTTACATAATTTGATAAAAACGGAGAAATTTCAAGAAAAGATCCTGAAGAAATATATTTTACATAATTAGAGTGTAAACAAAGTGCATATTTCCTTTAAAATTAACTAAACTGATATTGGATTAGATAACAATAGTAAAAAAAAAAATTCGCACTGTTTTTGTTATTTTGAGCCCACGAGAAAAAAAATTGGTCAAATCCGGCCCGCCAAGCAAAATGAGTTTGACACCCCTGACTTAAAGTATAAAAGTAAAAGTAATGTAAGAGGGAAAAAAAGCCATTGAAAATGAATGCATCTTAGTATAATGCAAATATATTAAAGGTGACCTATTATGGGCATTTAATGTATATTTTAAACAGGCCTTGAATGTCTTAAAAACAATCTAAAGCTTGTTTTTTCTACATAAATCATAAATCCAGCCTGTGGGCCCTGTCACTAGTTTTACCGCTTCTAACCTCTTTTTCTGCGCCTCATTTTTAGAGAAGGGGGGGGTATGATAATGAGGCTCTGTGCTGATTGGCTCCCTGAATGACGTGTAGCAGGGAGGAGAGCATAAACCTGCTCCGCCAGAGCAGCCCGAGCCTGTAAATTATCACTGAATTTTCACAAATGGAAACTTTATTGTTAAAAAAATAAAATATGAGTTGTATATAAATAACATTTATGCACTATTTAAGCCGGATCTACCCGGAGGATGCTGAACGCTGCCCCGGAGCAACGCCGGGCGCCCGGGGAGCAGCGATGCTTGAGCAGCGCGCATCACCGCGGCTTTAACGGGGGAATCTGACCGGTTCCAACCGGCCGGGACCGCAGGAACCGGCCTGGACTGGTAGCAGGGACTCCCGGGGACCGACCAGCGGAATTTCAGCCGGATCTGCCCGGCGGATTCTGCGCGACGGGCACCGCAACCGCACGGCGGGGCGCACAGATCGGCTCCGGAGCGCATCCGCGGCACATCTCCCGTTACCGGTGATCAAACCGACAGATTTGCCTGAAAATCTCGGGAGGGTGAAGCTGGTCCAGCCTGGGACAGATCCCCGAGGACCCCAGCTCCCAAACCACCCGGGAACCTGGATGATTCAACCCGGATCCGCTCTGGAAATCTGCTCCTGTCGTTACGTAACGACAGGAGCAGATTCTAATCGGCTCAAAAAAAAACCACGTGACACTGGGGGACTCTGTCCGGCGGGGGTCAGAGACCTTGCAGAAAATTCATGGTATTTTGTCTCCCCTGTGCTGGCAGGGTGAGGGGAGACCACTTTTTATATGTTAAAACAAGAAAAAACGTGTTTTTCATAATAGGTCCCCTTTTAAAGAAGCATATATGTGTACTATTGAGCATTAACATGTGTTTCAGAGAGCAGAAGATATGATAACTAGTTGCCTATAAGTATTGTAATGGTGCAAAAAGTCAAACTTCAGAGGCATGTTATCATTTATCCTAACCTTTATTGAATGTACATCCAAGTTTAGTTGCAGGAATCTGAGGGAACGGATGTATTTTTTATATATATATAATATATATTTTTTGCCTTTTTCTTTACCCACTATCGTTTAGTAATTTTTTTACATATTATTCTCAAATACATTCATACAATACTAGACAGGTTAATCATCTTCATCTTCCTTTTTATAAAACTAAACAGGGTCTTCTCTAGAGATTTTTAAAAGAAATTTATCATCTCATTTAATTAACGTTTAAAAAATGTCTTAAGTTTTCTTTGTTGATTTTTTTTTTCTTTGTTTGTTTTTGTTGATTTTTTTGTGTGTTGATGATTTGTAATTATGTAGTCTAACCTTCTTTGTTTTTTGTTTATAGTCTTCGTCTTGTTGTATTTTTGTTTTTGATTTTTTGTAATTACTGTTTTACTTCCTAAATTGAGGGGAGGTTTCGCTGCATAAGTCTGTTGGGCTTTTTTCACCTCTCCTGTCACATTTGTTTTACTATTTTGATTGCAAAGTGTTACTTTTTATTATGTGCAAACTAATAAAATAAAAATAAATAAAAAATAAATGTAAGAACAAAATTGGACAAGAACATCTGAAAACAACCCCAACCAAATTCACTCTATCCGGATGGAGCAATTTAACTGGATAGTTTTTATTAAAGGCCGAAATGAAATAGAGTAACGAGGCTGTTTTTAAAATGTAAGGAGTAAAAAGTACAGATAATTGCGTGAAAATGTAAGGAGTAAAAGTAAAAAGTCGTCTGAAAAATAATTACTCCAGTGAAGTATAGACAACCAAAATTTCTACTTAAGTAAGGTAACGAAGTATTTGTACTTTGTTACTTGACACCTCTGTTTGATCACTAATTCCCAATTCATTTTTTTATACAATTATGTTTATTTTTTCTCTCTTTTTTTTAATAAGGTGGTCCTGGTTCTGGGAAAAGGCACTCAGTGTGAGAAGATCGTTGCCAAGTATGGCTACACCCACCTGTCTTCAGGTGACCTGCTCCGTGCAGAGGTGTCGTCTGGCTCTGAGAGGGGCAAGACGCTGCAGGCCATCATGCAGAAGGGGAGAGCTCGTCCCGCTGGTGAGATTTAATGAAAAAAAAAGAACATTTGCAAGGATCAGGACCGTTTTTCATTCACACACCAAGGGGAAATTTAAAGTCAAGTACTCTCTTTTTGTGAGAGCTGCTGTATCACATCTTTCTGGCTCATTTATCTTTCTTTTTCAAAAAATTAAACCTAAAAAAACAAGGAAGGAAGGAAAGAGAAAAAAGAAAGAAAGAAAGAAATGAGCCTGAAAGAAAGAAAGACAGAAAGAAAGAAAGAAAGAAAGAAAGAAAGAAGAAAGAAAGAAAGAAAGAAAGAAAAGAAAGAAAGAAAGAAAGAAAGAAAGAAAGAAAGAAAGAAAGAAAGAAAGAAGAGAAAGAAAGAAAGAAAAGAAAGAAGAAAGAAAGAAAGAAAGAAAAGAAAGAAAGAGAAAGAAAGAAAGAAAGAAAGAAAGAAAGAAAGAAAGAAAGAAAGAAAGAAAGAAGAAAAGAAAGAAAGAAATTAGAATAGAGAAAGATATGAGCCTGAAAGGATGAATGAAGAGGAGGAAGGAAGGAGGAAGGAAGGAAAGAAGGAAGGAAGGACGGAAGGAGAGAGCAGGAGGAAGGAAGGAAGGAAGGAAGGAAGGAAGGAAGGAAGGAAGGAAGGAAGGAAGGAAGGAAGGAAGGAAGGAAGGAAGGAAGGAAGGAAGGAAGGAAGGAAGGAAGGAAGGAAGGAAGGAAGGAAGGAAAATCAGCCTCTTGTTCGTGATTGATCAGAAGAACATTTTAAGGATCAGGACTGTTTTTCATTCAGGGGGAAATTTAAAGTCAAGTCCTCTCTCTTTTTGTGAGAGCTGCTGTTTCACAGTGAATGCTGTTTCACAGTGAAGGCTGATCAGAACGTTTGGCTGCTTGCAGGGACACAGTCCTGGACATGATTAAGGATGCCATGATTGCCAAGGCTGGCGTCTCCAAGGGCTTCCTGATTGATGGCTACCCCCGCGAGGTGAAGCAAGGAGAGGAGTTTGAGAAGAAGGTGAGAGCCTCCATGACACGCTGGCGTACAATTCTTCCTTTTGCAGCACTGAAAGAGAAAAAGCTTAAATCAGGGGTGTCAGGCCGTGTCAGGGGCGGGCCGGATTCGACCAATTTTTTTCTCGGGGGCCGCACGCTCAAAATAACAAAAACGGTGCGAAAATTTTTTTTTCTAATTCTTTTTTTTTTACTTTTTGTTATCTAATCTAATATCAGTTTAGTTAATTTTAAAGGTAATATGCTCTTTGTTTACACTCTAATTATGTAAAATATGTTTTCCTAAGGATCTTTTCTTGAAATTTCTCGTTTTTTTTTTTCAAATTATGTAAGATACTTTTAATATCATTTTACAAAGATAAACAGAAACAAGTATGTTTTTTTTTATATTTCGCTTTTTTATAGGAAATTTAATTAAAAGCAAAATCTTTCTTATTACATCCGACAGTGTTTCTTGATTTAGAAATTTTTCCAGTACAATTAAGTGTATTTATTTATTTATATTTTTTTTACCTTGTCTGCACACATATTAATGATTGATACCATGACGGTAGAAACCAAAGGTATATATATGTGCATTATTACTATATTATATATATACGCATACATATGCGTACACATACATAAATATACACATACAAACCCAGTGATTTTTTTTTATTTTTCTTTTTTGGGGGGGGGGTGACGACATCCACTGGCAATCCAGAAAGCAGGAACACACGGAAACACATGTCAAGCACTGGAAATCTGCAACAAAAAACCACAAACAAAACACGAAACCGGCACGGAGCCAACCAAAACAATAACAGCAATCGACCTAAATCTTAAGATCTGATCGCAGTCTGAGCTAAGCTACCGCTACCGCTACCTAAACCCAAAAACTAGAGAGCCAGCATGCAGGTGAACAAGCCAGTGTGTATGTCTATGGGTCGGTGGGTGGATGTGCGTGCGTGCGTGCGTGCGTGCGTGCGTGCGTGCGTGCGTGCGTGCGTGCGTGCGTGCGTGCGTGCGTGCGTGCGTGCGTGTGTAATAAACCAAACAAAGCTCTACCTGAAGTGTATTTATAGTGGGGAGGGGGGGGGAGCAACCCCGCCACCCGCGAGACCAGAGGCCGACCAGGAAGAACCCGGAACCCAGGCCACCAGCAACCCCACAGAGGGGAGAAGTAGGAGGGAGGCAACCCACCGCCTGCTATGCTATGCTGCGATTCATGGCAATTATTTATGCCTTCCTTTTTAGTAAATTAACATTTTGTTTTGCGTTGGAAACTTCTCGCGGGCCGCATGAAAATCGACATTTGACATTTGACACCCCTGGCTTAAATGATCAAACTCCTTTTCCTTTTTCTTCCTTTTTTAAAATCTCAGATCGGAAAACCCTGCCTGCTGCTGTACGTGGATGCCAAAGGAGAGACGATGGTGAAGAGGCTGATGAAACGCGGAGAGACGAGCGGCCCGCGCTGACGATAACGAAGAGACCATCAAGAAGCGCCTGGACTTGTATTACAAAGCTACCGAGCCGGTCATCGCCTTCTACGAGGGCCGTGGCATCGTGAGGAAGGTGAGCGTGGCTGCTTTTGACAAATGAAACTACCAAGTAGGGATGGGCGGTATGGACTAAAAAATGTATCACGATAATTTCTGGCATTTATCCCGATAACGATAAAAAAAATACCAATTCAACTCCATCTTTTCAACTATAAATCTATCTCGCTCTCAGATCCGCCATGTTTGTTACACAAAAACGTATCAACGGGAATTTATCCTTTTTCTTTCTTTCTTTCTTTCTTTCTTTCTTTCTTTCTTTCTTTCTTTCTTTCTTTCTTTCTTTCTTTCTTTCTTTCTTTCTTTCTTTCTTTCTTTCTTTCTTTCTTTCTTTCTTTCTGGCTCATTTCCTTCCTTCTTTCCTTCCTTCCTCTTTTCTCCCTTCCTTCCACCTTTCCTTGTTTTCTCCCTTCCTTCCTTCCTTCCTTCCTTCCTTCCTTCCTTCCTTCCTTCCTTCCTTCCTTCCTTCCTTCCTTCCTTCCTTCCTTCCTTCCTTCCTTCCTTCCTTCCTTCCTTCCATCCTTCTTTTCTCCTTTCCTTCTTTTCTCCTTCCCTTCCTCTTTCCTTCCTTCCTTCCTTCTTTACTTGTTTTCTCCCTTCCTTCCTTCCTTCCTTCCTTCTTTTTTCCCTTCCTTCCTTCCATCCTTCTTTTCTCCTTTCCTTCTTTTCTCCTTCCCTTCCTCTTTTCTCCCTTCCTTCCTCCTTTCCTTGTTTTCTCCCTTCCTTCTCCCCTTTCCTTCTTTCCTTCCTTCCTTCCTTCCTTCCTTCCTTCCTTCCTTCCTTCCTTCCTTCCTTCCTTCCTTCCTTCCTTCTTTTTTCCCTTCCTTCCTCCTTTCCTTGTTCTCTTCCTTCCTTCCTTCCTTCCTTCCTTCCTTCCTTCCTTCCTTCCTTCCTTCCTTCCTTCCTTCCTTCCTTCCTTCCTTCCTTCCTTCCTTCCTTCCTTCCTTCCTTCCTTCCTTCCTTCCTTCCGTTGTGCGTGGATTTAACACAGAACCATAAATCAGTTTTACACAAAAACGTCATCAACAGGAATTTATCGTTTTTACCGTGAGATACAAATTCTTATCGTGAGGAATTTTTTTGTCGGTTTATCGTGAACGGTAAAATATCGCCCATTCCTACCAAGATGTGTTTTAAATCCACCGCCCACTGCCATATTCTCTCTCCCACAGGTGGATTCTGAGCTCCCAGTGGACGACGTCTTCGCCCAAGTCGCCAAGGCCATCGACGCTCTCCACTAAAACAACGTTACATACATCTGTGTCTGGCTGGTGTTTTTATTTTTGGAAGTTCAACGTGGACATTTTTAAAGGACTAAAAGTTACTAACAAGAGAGAGAATGAATCTACCTGATGCCCCGGTTAAAAAAAGGAGGACAGTTTAAGATGAAAGTCTGATTGAAATGCAGTATAAGAATAAAATCACAAATATTAAATATTTATTTATACATATATATATATATATATATATATATATATATATATATATATATATATATATATATATATACATATATATATATACACACACCTATACATATATATAATTTATTCTATGTATATAGGCTAAATTTGTAGCATAAAAGCCCTCCTTTAATCCTGCTGAAAATGTTTGTGGATGTTTCTTTAGCTCAAAGGTGTGAGCTAAATAAACTGTGTAAAACTAAAAAAAAAAAGAGAGAAAAAACTAAAAGGCTTGTGATTTTTTCAAAGAGTTCATATAACCAACATTTCCACTCATGGACAGGGTCAATTTTCACAAAATCAGAACCCCGAAGGCATTTTGTGAATATTTATAACTGACAACATTTCTAGGGGTATTAAGGGGTGCTGGATCCAAATCTGCTGGATATGAAGCTCAAAAATGTCCCAAAATTCCTCAAAATTGAGAAATCCAACATGGCCGCCACTGCCAGGCTGAAATCTATTTTTCAGTATATCTTTTTGACTAAACAACGTACAAACATGAATTAAATGTACTTTTGTAAGTTTTCCTACATGGGCAATTCAATGCCATATTCAGAATTGAGATGTAATGTGAAGAAACTGCTTAGATATTGCAAAAAAAGTTGTTTTTAACTATGAATAATTACTCAGTTATTATTATTGTTATTAGGCTACTTTTACTTACTTTGTATTTTGTTTTGAGGTCAAATGTACAAACAAATGTACAAAAAGTTACGAACTTGAATTAAATGTTCACAGGTTTTCACACATGGGAATTTAACATCCTGTCCTGATTTAGATCAAGTGTCAATAATCAGCACAAGTATAGAGAAAAAGGTGGTCATTAGTGATAAAGAGGTTGTCATGTAGGAAAACTTACAAAAGTACATTTAATTCATGTTTGTACCTTGTTTAGTCAAAAAGATATACTGAAAAATAGATTTCAGCCTGGCGGCCATGTTGGATTTCTCAATTTTGAGGCATTTGGGACATTTTTGAGCTTCATATACAGCAGATTTGGATTCAGCACCCCTTAATACCCCTAGAAATGTTGTATATTGTAAATATTCACAAAATGCCTTCAGCACTTTAAATAAGCAGTCTACATTGCAGCCTCTCTTTGCCCCGTTTAGTTTTTGATCTAAAACATGATGGGGGGAGTGACGTCATATTTTCACCTTTGTATTTGGTGAAGGTGATGTGATATTGGAGGGACGGGCGATCCATCGCTGCGTCTACTTTTAGAACATGACATTAGGAGAAAGCAAAAGAAGGACAAAGGAGCAGTTTCTTCTTGGGTGGAAATGGGAAAGACAATAAAGCAAAGAAAGGAGGCTCTACCAAGAGAGGCTGAATAAGAACTGCTGCAGATCAATAACATGGATTGGTATGACTCAACACTGTTGAATCAACAGTATCAAGAGGTTATTGGAATATTGAAGATAAATCCACCAAACCTGACCTCAGAACAGCAACGAGGCGTCATCAAAACTGCAGCGGTGGATGCGTGACGTCATCGGTGGATAAATGACATCAGCCTCTTGTTCGTGATTGATCACAAGTGCAGAAGTGTGCAGAGATTACTGCTTTCTTTGTGTTAGATTAGCCCAGGGGTCGGCAACCCAAAATGTTTTAGAGCCATATTGGACCAAAAACACAAAAAACAAATATGTCTGGAGCCGCAAAAAATGAAAAGTGCTGTATGTTTCTATATTAGTTATAACTGGGTCCTTGGCTGCAAATGTAGTACACTAATGTCTTTCCACATGACTCTTTTTGTTACGCGAATTTATGGAAGATTGTTAGGGCCAGGCAGGAGAAAAATAAAAATAATATTTTAGATGAGGAAGATTTTTTTTTTCATTATGCACTTCGAGGAAAAAGTCAAAATGTCGAGAAAAAAGTCAAAATTTCGAGAAAAAAGTCAAAATGTCAAGATTAATGTTGAAATACAATCTTGATAAGAAAATCAAAAGTTCGAGAAAAAAGTGGAAATGTCGAGAAAAAAGTCAAAATGTCGAGAAAAAAGTCAAAATTTCAATAAAGAAGTCGAAATGTTGAGATTAAAAAGGAACGGAAAAAGGAAGAAAAAAAGGAAAAAAAGAAGAAAAAAAAGAAAAAAGAAGAAAAAAAGGAAAAAAGGAAAAAAAAGGTCAAACATTTGTGAAAAAGCTCCAGGAGCCACTAGGGCGGCGCTAAAGAGCCGCATGCGGCTCTAGAGCCGCGGGTTGCCGACCCCTGGATTAGCCAAATCATCCATAAAGTGGACATTACATTAAATATGTTCTTAATTTATAAAAAAAAAACACTTATTAATCCCAGAAGGGAAATTTACAGAAGAGTATTAGGGCCAGGCAGGAGAAAAACAAAAATAATATTTTAGAGGAGGAAGATTTTTTTTTCATTATGTACTTCGAGAAAAAAGTTGAAATGTTGACAAAAAAGGGGAAATTTTGACTTTATTCTTGAAATTGTATTTCAACATTAATCTTGACATTTCGACTCGAATAAAAAAAATCTTCCCCTCTCAAATATTTTTCTCCTGCATGCCCCTAAAGCCTGAATTATGGTTCTGTGTCAATTCGACGCCGTGCACACGCCGTCACCGTGACGCCGTCGTGAACCCTTCGGACTTCTCCGTCTCTCCATTTCGTCGCGGTGCAGTACCCCCCATGACCGCTAGGTCGCAATCTTTTCCTGAATGGTTTATCCGACTTTTCACTTTTCACTTTTCACAGTGAATCAAAGCGATAAGGACAACTCCATCCATCCATCCATTATCTATACCCGCTTTATCCTTTGCGGGGTCACGGGGGTCTGCTGGAGCCTATCCCAGCTATTTTCAGGCGAGAGGCAGGTGTTACACCCTGGACAGGTCGCCAGTCCATCGCAGGGCCTATAAGGGCAACTATTGTGCAAAAAACCAAAACAAAAAAAAATCACACATACACGAAGAAAAGAGCACTGAAAGTCCACGACTGCTTAGAACCGGAAACCGGAAATGCGTTGCTACCAAGCAAACCAATCACAGCCCTCTCCGTCTGCGTTTGGTCTGCGTCGCCTCGATGCGTAGTTACAATTTGTGGGAGGTGCACGTCAGCGATGGCGTGGGTTGCGCGACACGGCGCAACCTACGGCGTAGGCAAGGCGTCGATTTGACGCAGAACCATAATTCAGCCTTAATACTCTTCCGTAGAAATTAATTTAATTAATTACAAAAAATTATTCTTATAATTAGCCTAGTGGCTCCTACAGCTTTTTCAAAAATGTTTGACTTTTTTTTCCTCTTTTTCTCTTTTTTTCTTATTTTTTCTTTTTTTTCTTCTTTTTTCCTTTTTTTCTCCTTTTTTCTTCCTTTTTCCTTTTCTTTTTAATCTCGATATTTCAACTTTTTTCTCGAAATTTTGACTTTTTTCTCGACATTTCGACCTTTTTCTCAACATTTCGACTTTTTTCTCGACATTTCAACTTTTTTCTCAACATTTTGACTATTTTCTCGAGATTGTACTTCAACATTAATCTCGACATTTCGACCTTTTTCTCTAAATTTTGACTTTTTTCTCGACATTTCGACCTTTTTCTCTAAATTTTGACTTTTTTCTCAACATTTCGACCTTTTCTCGACATTTTGACTTTTTTTTTGAGAGGTGCACGTCAGCGACGGCATGGGTTGCGTGACACGGCGCAACCTACGGCATAGGAACGGCGTCGATTTGACGTAGAACCATAATTCAGCCTTAATACTCTTCCGTAGAAATTAATTTAATTAATTAGAAAAAATTATTCTTATAATCATTGAAAAACTTTACAGACATGAGCGAAAAAAAAATACCAACAAAAAAAGTAAAGTACAACCAAGGCTTTTCACATCAGTTTGTCAGTCTGAATAGCTGGGAATTCATACGTCCCACAGAGGTGTTTCTTTTTTCCTTTGGTTAGGACCTTCACAACTTTGCAGAGCTTTTATATGCAAACAAAAAAGAGCGTTTTGAATCCACTGAAGGTGAGGGACAAACTCAAAATTGCACAGTACAGCATGAGCTCTTTGATACGCCTGCACATCTCCAGCTTCTTCCACCAATGTGCCCTTGAACACAGACATCAGCCCCGGTGGACAACGTGGGGAAAAGTGCTTATGCCAATCAAAACTTTACAAGAACTTACTGTACATGCATCTGTGCCTATATTTGAGGCACAAACATATTCCAGTAACAGAGGTGTTTAAAAAACAATATATATTATGTAAAGCAAAAAGAATATTAAACATGTATGCTGAGTGATTCATGTTGGTAATACATTTAGCAGTAAAATGTTATGTACTTTATGTACTGTATAGCATTTTAAAACAGCCTTTCTGTGTGTCAAAGGGCTTTATACCAAGTAATAGATAAAAAGGAGAATCAAAAACAACAATAAAATACTAAAGAATGCGTGTAACTATTTTAACATCAATTCCTTTTTTTTTTTTTTTTTTTACCTTGTCTGCACACTATGCTACTATACTACTATACACATTAATGGTTAATACCCTGCTGGTAAAAACCTAAGACATATATATGTGCATTGTTGCTATATTTAATATATATACATATATATATATATGCATACACAAGGGGGGGCGACACCCGCGGGGGCCCGACAACGGAGGGCCCCAGACCCAGGCATCCCATTCATCCATCCGATTCCTATAATAATAATAATAATAATAATAATAACCATCTTTGTATAGTAATAATATTAATAAATTATAAAATTTTGCTGTCCTACCAATGGAGGCCCAAATCCTCCATGGCAGGACCCTTTCATACCGCATGCTCACCGACAACGACGCACATTCACACACCAGGAGGAGGGGGAGCGGAGGCTGAAGCCAGGAGGCAGGGCCAGCAGAGCCGGCCCTGGAAAGGCGCCCACGCTCCCCCGCCGGCCATCCAAGTCGACGGGGGCCAGCCCTCCGAGCCAGGCCAGGGCCCCACCGTACCCCTCCATGGGCGCCCCCGGCGTCGACGGAGCCCCCAGGCGGAGGGGGGAGTGGCCCAACATCCCTCCATTCATACTGACGACATAAGACATAGACACCTGAGAATGACTCCACCCCGCCGCCGCGCCCGCCCTGGCCACCCCCGGCCAGGGGACACCCCAAAGGCCCCGGAGTCCCCGCAGACACAGGGGCCTCCACCCAGCGATGGCGGACCAAGGCAGCGATGCCCCCCCCAGCTCAGACAGCCACCCCCCACCCAGGCAGAGCCGAGCCCTCCGAGTGGGACCCCCACATCCACAGCCCACCCCCCCCGGAATGGACCGGAGATGCCCGGGCCACAGCCCCCCACCCGGGCCCCCCCTGGTTTTGGTTTTGGTCTTGGTCTTGGTCTTGATACACTCTGGCCTTGGTCTTGGTCTTGGGCAGGGGTCGGCAACCCGTGGCTCTAGAGCCACATGCGGCTCTTTAGCGCCGCCCTAGTGGCTCCTAGAGCTTTTTCAAAAATGTTTGACCTTTTTTTTCCTTTTTTTCTCTTTTTTTTCTTCTTTTTTCTTTTTTTTCTTCTCTTTTTTCCTTTTTTCCTTTTTTTCTCCTTTTTTCTTCCTTTTTCCTTTCCTTTTTAATCTCGACATTTAGACTTTTTTCTCAAAATTTTGACTTTTTTCTCGACATTTTGACTTTCTTCTCGACATTTCGCCTTTTGCCATTTGCCTTCATTCTAAGGCTTATACAAGACTTTTCATTTTTTGCGGCTCCAGACATATTTGTTTTTTGTGTTTTTGGTCCAATATGGCTCTTTCAACATTTTGGGTTGCCGACCCCTGGTCTTGGTCTTGTTCTTGATCCTCTCTGGTCTTGGTAGTGTCTTGGTCTCGGTTCAGGTGGTCTTCACTACAAGTCTAATGTACTTTATTCATATATCATTTTAAAACAGCCTTTTGGTGTGTCAAAGTGCTTTACACCAAGTAATAGATAAAAAGGAGGATAAAAAACAACAATAAAATACCAAAAAATGCGTGTAACTATTTTAACACCCTTTCCAATCACATGCAAGTTATTTTTGTACATTAACTGCACACAGACTGACTGTTCTTAATCCAAAACACACACAAGAACACACACACACACACACACACACACACACACACACACACACACACACACACACACACACACACACACACACACACACACACACACACACACACACACACACAACAAGGGAAATGCTTTTCTGCTCATAAATCACGGTGAAGACGCTGGAGCATGCAGACACAACAGGATGCAGGACAACCTGCAGCAGCCGTAGTTCAAGAATGTTTTTACATTATTTTTTTTTAGTCCTTTGAGGCCTTGATGACCAAGCGGCCTTCCTCTACCTCTCACCTTCCTCTTGTTTCTCCAGCACAAACGCTTGTGTTTCCAGGTGGCCGAACAAACGTTGCAGCAGGTATCCGGACAACTCTCCAAGGATAGCTGTGATCATGACTCTGCTCGGTCGGGACAAGGAAGGGGAAAAGGCCTCCGAGAGGGGGGACAGGATGTGTCCATCGGAAAGTCAATTAAGCAAAGGCGTCTCTAAGCACTTTCAGAGAGTCATTGAGGATGCTGCTTGAATGCTAGGAATGCTGCTCTGACTTAATAAAGGTATGAAACAAAGGGGATATGCGGAGGCTGCGGTGAAATTCATCACGTACAGCACTGGAAAAAAAACAAAGCAGCCGTCTGTGGATCTGGAGTGCAACAGGGAACTATTATCCCTTGTTTGTCACTGTGTGTGTGTGTGTGGATTTACCTGCAGCCCTGCAGCTCAGGAATGTAAGCCCACTACGAAATAAGTCTGAGCACTACTAGATAAACCCCCTAAGTCAAAAACATTTTAGCAATCCAGACATTTAATCACCTTATAGCCGCAGCATGTAGGATTTGTTAAGGGTTATCTGATTTATATCTTGCTCAAAACTAATGGAAAATAATTTTCCACTGCCACCAGACGGCTTACTACCAGGATACAACTTTGAGGATGTTCTAAATATCATATCTATGCATTTTGTACGGTGGCCGAGACCCGCCATTGCGGAAAATTAAAGAAACGCTGCACATAAAAAGAAACGCTGCTGCAAATAAAATAAACGCTTTGCAAATAAAATAAACGCTGAAAATAAAAACAAACGCTGCTGAAAAAAAAGAAACGCTGCAAATATAAATAAACGCAGCTGTAAATTAAAAAAAAAAACGACGCAAATAAAATAGCCCAACCTGATCTCACAAAAATCCGTGAAATGCCCACAACCTCTCACCACTATTTTCCGTGGTACCAACACGGAAAGTGGTATAATTCCGTGTGGGCACCACGGATATTGTACCATGCAAAGTCAAGGGGATCCGTGGTCGTGATATATACACGGATTATGACATTATTATTATTTATATATTATTCTTTGTTAAAGTGGCTAAATTATGCATTTTTGTCGCGCAAGGTACTGTTTGTTACTGTTAGTTTGTAAAAGCACGTTTTTAACGCTGTTTTAGCAGTGTTTTATTGAGGTTTTAATGGGAGCACCACGGATATAGTACTATGCAAAGTCAATGGGAGGCGTGGTCGTGATATATACACGGATTATTACATTATTATTATGCATATATTATTATTTTTTATAATGGCTAAGTTATACGTTTTTGATGCGCAAGGTACTGTTTGTTACTGTCAGTTTGTAAAAGCATGTTTTTAACGCTGTTTTAGCAGTGTTTTATTGAGGTTTTAATGGGAGCACCGCGGATATAGTACTATGCAAAGTCAATGGGATCCGTGGTCGTGATATATACACGGATTATGACATTATTATTATTATTTACATATTATTCTTTGTTATAGTGGCTGAATTTTGAGTTTTTGTCGCACAAGGTACTGTTTTTCACTGTCAGTTTGTAAAAGCATGTTTTTAACGCTGTTTTAAACTTAAACTTAAACTTTATTTATTTATATAGCACTTTTCATGCAACTGGAGTGCAACACAAAGTGCTTTACAAAGATACATAAAAAAACAATCTCCCTTGACCCACCCAGTGTTTTATTGAGGTTTTCAGACTCCTAGCTAAAAGCGTTAGTGAACTATGCAAAAGAAGACACAAAATAGGCCCCATTCCATTAGTCAGAATTCTCTGAGACCTATACGTTTCTACACCCTCCTAACCAGCCAGGACATTTTGGAGGAAACACTGTTGCAGAAGTCATAGAAGTCAGACGTTAGTTTGGTGCAGATCGGACCTGTACTTTTCGATGGGCGGGGCTTTGAAACTTCACCTTTTCCAACATTCGAACGGACGCCGTTGCCACAACATTTGACCAAACCAAGTAAAACTTGACCTGTGGCCACCATATGGGGCCTTCATTGAGCTTGCCAAGTCTCAACTCAGTGAACCCTCTGCAACGCCAACTAGCTCTGTGGAAGTCATACAGCCACGGGACCAAAAAACACACAAAAAAGGCCCAAAAAAGTCACCCCACACGGTGACCTTTGGCACTTCCGAAGGTCGCACGGGTCTGGACCTTAGCACAGTGGATGAGAGTCACCTCCTGATACAGAGTCTAGAATTTCAGCCTCCTAGCTCAAAGCGTTAGTGAACTATGCAAAAAAAGACACGAAATAGGCTTTGCAGGGCCGAAACGCAAAACACGCGGTGACCTTTGACACTTCAGAAGGTCACACAGATCTGAAACTTGGCACAGTGGATGAGAGTCACCTCCTGATACAGAGTATAGAATCTCAGCCTCCTAGCTCAAAGCGTTAGTGAACTGTGCAAAAAAAGACACAAAATAGGCCCCATACCATTAGTCAGGAGGCTCTCAGACCTATAAGTTTCTACACCCTGAGGATTAATAACTTGTCATAATCGAAGGAGAACTAATTAAAACGGATGTCCTTAACATGAACCTATTGTATTTTTGAATTATGAAGGACACTTTTGTGTTTTTGTGTTTAGAAATGTTAAAGATATTAAAAGAAAACCATAACACAATGAGGAAAATACTGTGGCGAACAAGTCGTGCCCAGAGCGTGTCTCGAACCACAGTCTCCCAGACCACAGTCAACTGCACTAACAAGTCGGCCAAATGCTGATGTGTTGCCCAGGCGGGCAAGGCCTTATCTATCTGTGGTCGTTACACTATGTTCCAAAACGTATTGTTTTTAATGGACAAGATCCTGCATTTTACGTTGAATTCTATTGTTCAGGTTTTAAAATTCTAGCTAAATACATAATAAAGGGAGGTGAGGTGTGAGCTTCATAACAAAACTTCTGTGCCTACTGAGCATTAATAACATGGGGTTAGCCATAGAAAAGGGCGATAATGAGGTGTGAGCTCCATAGCAAGCATTAATAACATGGGGTTAGCCATAGAAAGGGGCGATAACAGCCTCCTGCGCCTACTAGTAGGTAGAGTAGGGCCCTACTGGCCCATATCTATGGGATGATTGTTATTGTTTTGTCCTTTATTCAATGGTATGACAGCAGTCAAATCGGGTGACGGATCCCATTGACTTTGCATAGTACTATATCGGTGGTGCTCCCATTAAAACCTCAATAAAACACTGCTAAAACAGCGTTAAAAACGTGCTTTTACAAACGGACAGTAAAAAACAGTACCTTGCGCGACAAAAACGCATATTTTAGCCACTATAACAAATAATAATATATAAATAATAATAATGTCATAATCCGTGTATATATCACGACCACGGATCCCCTTGACTTTGCATGGTACAATATCCGTGGTGCCCACACGGAATTATACCACTTTCCGTGTTGGTACCACGGAAAATAGTGGTGAGAGGTCGTGGGCATTTCACGGATTTTTGTGAGATCAGGTTGAAATAGCCACAACGAAAGTGAATTACCGGGGACCATTTTTGCTGATGCACCGGTGTTTTTATGTGAGAGGAGAAGAAGAAGACGAAGAGGACGTAAGCGAAAAGGAAGAAATAAGAAGAGCTAGGAATAAGAAGAACAACGAACGAGAAAATAAGTGAAAAGGTTAGTGTTCAACGTCGCTATGTGTAATTTTTAATAAGCGACACCGGTGCATCAGCAAAAATAGTAATTCACTTCCGTTGTGGCTTTTTTATTTCCGTCGTTTTTTTATTTTATTTGCAGCTGGGTTTCTTTATTTTTGCAGCATTTATTTTATTTGCAGCAGCGTTTCTTTTTGTTTGCAGTGTTTATTTTATTTGCTAAGCGTTTATTTAATTTGCAGCAGTGTTTTTTTCTGTTTGCAGCGTTACTTTTATTTTCAGCAATGGTGGGTCTCGGCCACCGTAATTTTGAGCTTTAATATGTCATTTACTTGCACATTTTACACCATTTAATGAATGTTGCAAAAAGCAAAGCATATTGTGGGTATTATACAAGGCATTGTGGAGCAGACTTTGCTTTAAGAGGATGATGCAGCCGTTCAAGGCAACAAGTGATACGATTAGCCATTTATATATGTTATACTGTTTATATACTAAAAGGAAATGGATGGGAACAGGGCTGAAAAATGGACCCGATGTGTTAGTAAGAAGCTGCAGCTCCTTGAGCAGCCACTTGAAGGAAACTCCAAACACTCATTCATTTTCCACTGTGCTTCATCCTAGTCGGTCCGTTGGCTGTGCATCTGTGTGTGGGGAAGGTTGAGTGGTATTTACCCGATGGATGTGCCGAGTGTCCTTGGGCTCCCACTCAGATCCATTCTTTGCACATTATTTCTGACTGCAAAGACCTGAAATGCTCCAGTTTCCAAATAATGATTGACGTCACGCTGTTAGCTAAAGCCATCCTTCATGCACATCCGCTGGTTTTTTGCATAAGGATAGAAGGTGTAAAAGTTCATAGAGCTTTTTCAAAAATGTTTGACCTTTTTTAGGGCCCGAGCACCTTCAGTGCGAAGGCCCTATTGTATCTGTAGGAATTCTTCGCGTTATTAGGGCCCGAGCACCTTCAGTGCGAAGGCCCTATTGTATCTGTAGGAATTCTTCGCGTTATTATTAGGGCCCGAGCACTTGCAGTGCGAAGGCCCTATTGTAATTGCAGGAATTCTTCTTCTTCTTCTTCTTCTTCTTCTTATTGTTCTGACAAAAGGAAGGCCTTTTTGCCCCCCTAAACGTGCCCAAAAAGTCACCAAATTTTGCATGCAAGCCAGGTCTGGCGAAAAATTTGATATTTAATGGTTTGCATTAATGGGCGTGGCAAAATGGCTCAACAGCGCCCCCTTGAAAACTTTGTGCCTCAAGCCCCACAATGCGGTTTGTCGTACATGCACGAAAATCGGTACACACCTGTATCAGTACACAACTTAAAGAAAAGTCTCTGGGCGTCATGTCGAGAAACCGAACAGGAAGTCGGCCATTTTGAATTAATCGCGTCATTTTGGCGAAATTTATGCCTTCCTTCGGCAGTTAATACGGCCCGAACCGTAACGTGCACCCAGGTGTGTTATACATCAAAATGTGCGTCTCCATCCTGCGACTACGCGCATTACTTTTCTCTTTCAAAAGCGCTACCGTGGCGACGCTAGACGCCAAAAAGTGCGCCCACCCTTCATCTGATCGGTTCAGATAGAAAAAACTTTGCGCCTCAAGCCCCACAATACGGTTTGACGTACATGAACAAAAATTGGTACACACCTGTATCATGTCGCAACTTAAAGAAAAGTCTCTTGGCGCCATGGCCGAAACCGAACAGGAAGTCGGCCATTTTGAACATTCTGAATTAATCGCGTAATTTTGGAGCAATATATGCCATTCCTTCGAGAATTAATACGGCCCGAACCGTATCGTGAACCCAGATGTGTTATACATCAAAATGTGCGTCTCCATCCTGCGACTACATGCATTACTTTTCTCTTTCAAAAGTGTTACCGTGGCGACGCTAGACGCCAAAAGGCGCGGCCCCCCTTCATCTGATTGGTCCATTTTTGATAGTTCCCCAAAAGTCACCAAATTTTGCATGCAAGGCAGGCCTGGCGATAAATTTGATATTTCATGGTTTGCATTAATGTGCGTGGCAAAGTGGCTCAACAGCGCCCCCCGGAAAACTTTGTGCCTCAAGCCCCACAATACGGTTTGACGTACATGCACGAAAATCGCTACACACATGTATCATGGCACAACTAAAAGAAAAGTCTCTTGGAGCCATGGCCGAAACCGAACAGGAAGTCGGCCATTTTGAAATCTGATTGGTCCATATTTGATAGTTCTCCAAAAGTCACCAAATTTTGCATGCAAGACAGACTTGGCGATAAATTTGATATTTCATGGTTTGCATTAATGGGCGTGGCCTAACGGCTCAACAGCGCCCCCTAGAATACTTTTTTCTGCCATAACTTTTGAATGGTTTGACATAGGAAGTTGTGGGTGGTGTCATGGGACTCTGTAATGAGTCCTTAAGCTTCGTTGGCCTTAATTAGCCCCGCCCCTTCTTCTGATTGGTTGTCCCGATTTTCTGCTATAACTTTTTAATGGTTTGACATAGGACGTCGTGGGTGGTGTCATCAGATTCTTTATGGAGTCCTTGACCTTCATTGGCCTGAATTAGCCCCGCCCCTCCTTCTGATTGGTTGTCCCGATTTTCTGCTATAACTTTTGAATGGTTTGACATAGAGAGTCGTGGGTGGTGTCATCAGACTCTGTATGGAGTCCTTGACCTTCATTGGCCTGAATTTGCCCTGCCCCTTCTTCTGATTGGTTGTTCCTTTTTTCTGCTATAACTTTTGAATGGTTTGACATAGAGAGTCGTGGGTGGTGTCATTTCTGATATGCTTATGGGGGGCGGTGGACGTGAGTGCGAGGGCCCGTTCATCGCTGCTTGCAGCTTTAATTATTATTATTTTTCTGACGAAAGGAAGGCCTTTTTGCCCCCCTAAACATGCCCAAAAAGTCACCAAATTTTGCACGCAAGTCAGGCCTGGCGAAAAATTTGATATTTTATGGTTCGCATTAATAGGCGTGGCAAAATGGCTCAACAGCGCCCCCTTGAAAACTTTGTGCCTCAAGCCCCACGATACGGTTTGACGTACATGCACAAAATTCGGTACACACCTGTATCATGGCGCAACTTAAAGAAAAGTCTCTTGGTGCCGTGGCCGAAACCGAACAGGAAGTCTGCCATTTTGAATTAATCGTGTCATTTTGGCGAAATTTATGCCATTCCTTCGGCAGTTAATACGGCCCGAACCGTAACGTGCCCCCAAGTGTGTTATACATCAAAATGTGCGTCTCCATCCTCCGACACCACGCATTACTTTTCTCTTTCAAAAGCGTTACCGTGACGACGCTAGACACCAAAAAGCGCGCCCACCCTTCATCTGATTGGTTCTGACAGAAAAAACTTTGCGCCTCAAGCCCCATAATACGGTTTGACGTACATGAACGAAAATCGGTACACACCTGTATCATGTCGCAACTAAAAGAAAAGTCTCTTGGCGCCATGGCCGAAACCGAACAGGAAGTCGGCCATTTTGAACAATCTGAATTAATTGCGTAATTTTGGAGCAATATATGCCATTCCTTCGAGAATTAATACGGCCCGAACCGTAACGTGCACCCAGATGTGTTATACATCAAAATGTGTGTCTTCATCCTGCGACTACACGCATTACTTTTCTCTTTCAAAAGTGTTACCGTGGCGACGCTAGACGCCATAAGGCGCGCCCCCCTTCATCTGATTGGTCCATATTTGATAGTTCCCCAAAAGTCACCAAATTTGGCACGCAAGCCAGGCCTGGCGATAAATTTGATATTTCATGGTTTGCATTAATGGGCGTGGCAAAACGGCTCAACAGCGCCCCCCGGAAAACTTTGTGCCTCAAGCCCAACAATACAGTTCGACGTACATGCACGAAAATCGCTACACATCTGTATCATGTCACAACTTAAAGAAAAGTCTCTTGGAGCCATGGCCGAAACCGAACAGGAAGTCGGCCATTTTGAAATCTGATTGGTCCATATTTGATAGTTCTCCAAAAGTCACCAAATTTTGCATGCAAGACAGACTTGGCGATAAATTTGATATTTCATGGTTTGCATTAATGGGCGTTGCCTAACGGCTCAACAGCGCCCCCTAGAATACTTTTATCTGCCATAACTTTTGAATGGTTTGACATAGGAAGTTGTGGGTGGTGTCATGGGACTCTGTAATGAGTCCTTAAGCTTCGTTGGCCTTAATTAGCCCCGCCCCTTCTTCTGATTGGTTGTCCCGATTTTCTGCTGTAACTTTGGAATGGTTTGACATAGAGAGTCGTGGGTGGTGTCATCAGATTATTTATGGAGCCCTTGGCCTTCATTGGCCTGAATTAGCCCCGCCTCTTCTTCTGATTGGTTGTCCCTTTTTTCTGCTATAACTTTTGAATGGTTTGACATAGGAAGTCGTGGGTGGTGTCATTTCTGATATGCTTATGGGGGGCGGTGGCCGTGAGTGCGAGGGCCCGTTCATTGCTGCTTGCAGCTTTAATTATTATTATTATTAGGGCCCGAGCACTTGCAGTGCGAAGGCCCTATTGTATTTGCAGGAATTTTTATTAATATTATTATTATTTTTCTTCTGACAAAGTGATGGCCTTTTTGCCCCCCTTAACATGCCTAAAAAGTCACCAAATTTTGCACCTAAGTCAGGCCTGGCGAAAAATTTGATATTTAAAGGTTTGCATTAATGGGCGTGGCAAAATGGCTCAACAGCGCCCCCTTGAAAACTTTGTGCCTCAAGCCCCACGATACGGTTTGACGTACATGCACGAAAATCGGTACACACCTGTATCATGGGACAACTTAAACAAAAGTCTCTTGGGGTCATGCCCGAAACCGAACAGGATGTCGGCCATTTTGAATTAGTCGTGTCATTTTGGCGAAATTTATGCCATTCCTTCGAAAGTTAATTCAGCCCGAACCGTAATGTGCCCCCAAGTGTGTTATACATCAAAATGTGCGTCTCCCTCCTGCGACCACACGCATTACTTTTCTCTTTCAAAAGCGTTACCGTGGCGACGCTAGACGCCAAAAAGCGCGCCCACCCTTCATCTCGTTGCTTCAGACAGAAAAAACTTTGCACCTCAAGCCCCATAATACGGTTTGACGTACCTGAACGAAAATCGGTACACTCCTGTATCATGTCACAACTAAAAGAAAAGTCTCTTGGCGCCATGGCCGAAACCGAACAGGAAGTTGGCCATTTTGAACATTCTGAATTAATCGCGTAATTTTGGAGCAATATATGCCATTCCTTCGAGAATTAATTCAGCCCGAACCGTATCGTGAACCCAGAAGTGTTATACATCAAAATGTGCGACTCCATCCTGCGACTACACGCATTACTTTTCTCTTTGAAAAGTGTTACCGTGGCGACGCTAGACGCCAACAAGCGCACCCCCCCTTCATCTGATTGGTCCATATTTGATAGTTCCCCAAAAGGCACCAAATTTGGCATGCAAGCCAGGCCTGGCGATAAATTTGATATTTCATGGTTTGCATTAATGGGCGTGGCAAAATGGCTCAACAGCGCCCCCCGGAAAACTTTGTGCCTCAAGCCCCACAATACGGTTTGACGTACATGCACGAAAATCGCTACACACCTGTATCATGGCACAACTTAAAGAAAAGTCTCTTGGAGCCATGGCCGAAACCGAACAGGATGTCGGCCATTTTGAATAAATTGTGTCATTTTGGCGAAATTTATGCCATTCCTTCGGCAGTTAATTCAGCCCGAACCGTAACGTGCACCCAGGTGTGTTATACATCAAAATGTGCGTCTACATCCTGCGACTACACGCATTACTTTTCTCTTTCAAAAGTGTTACCGTGGCGACGCTAGACGCCAAAAGGCGCGCCCCCCCTCATGTGATTGGTCCATATTTGATAGTTCTCCAAAAGTCACCAAATTTTGCATGCAAGCCAGGCCTGGTGATAAATTTGATATTTCATGGTTTGCATTAATGGGCGTGGCCTAACGGCTCAACAGCGCCCCCTAGAATACTTTTATCTGCCATAACTTTTGAATGGTTTGACATAGGAAGTCGTGGTTGGTGTCATGGGACTCTGTAATGAGTCCTTAAGCTTCGTTGGCCTTAATTAGCCCCGCCCCTTCTTCTGATTGGTTGTCCCGATTTTCTGCTATAACTTTGGAATGGTTTGACATAGAGAGTCGTGGGTGGTGTCATCAGATTCTTTATGGAGTCCTTGACCTTCATTGGCCTGAATTAGCCCCGCCCCTTCTTCTGATTTGGTTGTCCCTTTTTTCTGCTATAACTTTTGAATGGTTTGAAATAGGAAGTCGTGACTGGTGTCATTTCTGATATGCTTATGGGGGCGGTGGCCGTGAGTGCGAGGGCCCGTTCATCGCTGCTTGCAGCTTTAATTATTAGGGCCCGAGCACCTTCAGTGCGAAGGCCCTATTGTATCTGTAGGAATTCTTCGCGTTATTATTAGGGCCCGAGCACCTTCAGTGCGAAGGCCCTATTGTATCTGTAGGAATTATTTGTATTTTTTTTATTATTATTATTAGGGCCCGAGCACTTGCAGTGCGAAGGCCCTATTGTATTTGCAGGAATTTTTATTATTATTATTATTATTAGGGCCCGAGCACCTTCAGTGCGAAGGCCCTATTGTATTTGCAGGAATTTTTATTATTATTATTAGGGCCCGAGCACTTGCAGTGCGAAGGCCCTATTGTATTTGCAGGAATTTTTATTATTATTATTATTATTATTATTATTATTTTCCTGACAAAGTGAAGGCCTTTTTGCCCCCCTTAACATGCCCAAAAAGTCACCAAATTTTGCACCCTAGTCAGGCCTGGCGAAAAATTTGATATTTAATGGTTTCCATTAATGGGCGTGGCAAATTGGCTCAACAGCGCCCCCTTGAAAACTTTGTGCCTCAAGCCCCACGATACGGTTTGACGTACATGCACGAAAATCGGTACACACCTGTATCATGGCGCAACTGAAAGAAAAGTCTCTTGGCGTCATGCCCGAAACCGAACAGGAAGTCAGCCATTTTGAATTAGTCGTGTCATTTTGGCGAAATTTATGCCATTCCTTCGAAAGTTAATTCAGCCCGAACCGTAACATGCCCCCAAGTGTGTTATACATCAAAATGTGCGTCTCCATCCTGCGACAACACGCATTACTTTTCTCTTTCAAAAGCGTTACCGTGGCGGCGCTAGACGCCAAAAAGCGCGCCCACCCTTCATCTGATTGGTTCAACAGAAAAAACTTTGTGCCTCAAGCCCCATAATACGGTTTGACGTACATGAACGAAAATCGGTACACACCTGTATCATGTCGCAACTAAAAGAAAAGTCTCTTGGCGCCATGGCCGAAACCGAACAGGAAGTCGGCCATTTTGAACATTCTGAATTAATTGCGTAATTTTGGAGCAATATATGCCATTCCTTCGAGAGTTAATTCAGCCCGAACCGTATCGTGAACCCAGATGTGTTATACATCAAAATGTGCGTCTCCATCCTGCGACTACACGCATTACTTTTCTCTTTCGAAAGTGTTACCGTGGCGATGCTAGACGCCAACAAGCGCACCCCCCCTTCATCTGATTGGTCCATATTTGATAGTTCCCCAAAAGGCACCAAATTTGGCATGCAAGCCAGGCCTGGCGATAAATTTGATATTTCATGGTTTGCATTAATGGGCGTGGCAAAATGGCTCAACAGCGCCCCCCGGAAAACTTTGTGCCTCAAGCCCCACAATACGGTTTGACGTACATGCACGAAAAACGGTACACACCTGTATCATGTCGCAACTTAAAGAAAAGTCTCTTGGAGCCATGGCCGAAACCGAACAGGAAGTCAGCCATTTTGAATTAATTGTGTAATTTTGGCACAATTTATGCCATTCCTTCGGCAGTTAATTCAGCCCGAACCGTAACGTGCACCCAGGTGTGTTATACACCAAAATGTGCGTCTCCATCGTGCGACACCACGCATTACTTTTCTCTTTCAAAAGTGTTACCGTGGCGATGCTAGACGCGAAAAAGCGCACCCACCCTTCATCTGATTGGTCCATATTTGATAGTTCTCCAAAAGTCACCAAAATTTGCATGCAAGCCAGGCCTGGCGATAAATGTGATATTTCATGGTTTGCATTAATGGGCGTGGCCTAACGGCTCAACAGCGCCCCCTAGAATACTTTTCTCTGCCATAACTTTTGAATGGTTTGACATAGAGAGTCGTGGGTGGTGTCATGGGACTCTGTAATGAGTCCTTAAGCTTCGTTGGCCTTAATTAGCCCCGCCCCTTCTTCTGATTGGTTGTCCCGATTTTCTGCTATAACTTTTGAATGGTTTGACATAGAGAGTCGTGGGTGGTGTCATCAGATTCTTTATGGAGTCCTTGAACTTCATTGGCCTGAATTAGCCCCGCCCCTTCTTCTGATTGGTTGTCCTTTTTTTATAATAAAATTGCCGCGAGCCGCCAGTCGCTCTCGCGCTGACTCCCGCTTCCTTATTCAAACGTCTGCCGGCCCCGCCCCCTGACCAATCAGTGGCGAGTAGGGTGATGGCGGCCCCGCCCCCGACCAATCAGTGGCGAGTAGGGTGATGACGGCCCCGCCCCCCGACCAATCAGTGGCGAGTAGGGTGATGACGGCCCCGCCCCCCGACCAATCAGCTCCCTGTAATGTGGTGACTTCAGAAATATTCCCGGCTCAGCCCGGTTACAACCTTGGCAGAATGGTTACAGAAAAAGTAATAATTTAAATAGTAGGGTTTTACTAATATTTATAACTTACAAATATTTAAAAAATTAGGAAAAAAAAGTTCCAGACATTTTATCGCTATGTTGGTCTGTCCTAAGCCAGTAGGTCAGATGAAAGGAATAGCTGAGACTTAGCTCAGCCACATTATTGCGGTCTTTGCTGCCAGAGGTCGAGAGTTCAAGCCTGGCTTGAAATGCCAAAATTTTTGTCAGCAATTTTTGTGTTTTTTTTACATCAAAATGTTCGTCTCTGTCCTGTGACGACGCACATTACTTTTCTCTTTCCCCTTCTTCTGATTGGTTGTCCCGATTTTCTGCCATAACTTTTGAATTTGAGTGGAGTTTGCGCGCGCAGCTCCCGCGGGGGGAGGGGCTGATGTTCAGCGCGGCCGCCATCTTGGTCGAGGCGCCGCATTGACTGCCTGAGAACGTCGGGCGTTGCCGCCATCTTGGATCGGTATCGCTTTAACTCTAAAGCGTTCACTTCTATTGTGGAAGGAGGTGTCTGCATAAGTAAAATAACTATAACTCACTTGATTTTCAACCGATTTTCACGCGGTTTGCTTTGTTACAAACGGCAGACATGTAGCTATGATACAGGATGCTTGATGTACGTTAAATATGCAAGCTTTCATGCTAAAATACGTTCTGCAGGTAGTCACACTTCAGGTATACACACACACACACACATATATATATATATATATATATATATATATATATATATATATATATATACACACACACACACACACACACACACACACACACAATATACACAATACAAAATACAGTATAGCATATTAATGAATGTATTAATATATTTGAATAACAGACATAACAAGCTTAAAAACAAAAAACATAACGGATGACAGCATACAATTGTCATAATGGAGAAAAAAAAGAAACATTTGGAAGGAGTGTGTGTGTGAGGAATTGTATATTAGTGTTATAAATTGAAATTATATAATAATGCAATCGCTATGATATATAATTTTACAATATAATACAGTCAAAAATATATGAAATGAAGCAACATACAATGCAATAATACAATATGCTATATTACTGGGTACGCTAATATGAAATAACAACATGTAATATAATATGGTATAATAGATTAATATAATATCATACATTCTGGACCATGAGATACAGCTGTACTGTATGATCGTCGTTCATTTGAGTGATCTGATTTTTTTTTTCATGGTTTGCATTAATGGGCGTGTCCTCACGGCTCAACAGCGCCCCCTAGAATACTTTTTTCTGCCATAACTTTTGAAAGGTTTGACATAGAGAGTCGTGGGTGGTGTCATGGGACTCGGCATTGAGTCCTTGACCATAATTGGTGACAATTAGCCCAGTCCCTTTTTCTGATTGGTTGTCCCTATTTTCTGCTATAACTTTTAAAAGTTTTGACATAGAGAGTCGTGGGTGGTGTCATGGGACTCTGTAATGAGTCCTTGATCTTCTTTGCCCTGAATTAGCCCCGCCCCTTCTTCTGACTGGTCGTCCCTTTTTTCTGCTATAACTTTTGAATGGTTTGACATAGGAAGTCGTGGGTGGTGTCATTTCTGATATGCTTATGGGGGGCGGTTGACGTGAGTGCGAGGGCCCGTTCATCGCTGCTTGCAGCTTTAATTATTATTATTATTATTATTTTCCTGACAAAGTGAAGGCCTTTTTGCCCCCCTTAACATGCCCAAAAAGTCACCAAATTTTGCACCCTAGTCAGGCCTGGCGAAAAATTTGATATTTAAAGGTTTGCATTAATGGGCGTGGCAAAATGGCTCAACAGCGCCCCCTTGAAAACTTTGTGCCTCAAGCCCCACGATACGGTTTGACGTACATGCACGAAAATCGGTACACACCTGTATCATGGGACAACTTAAAGAAAAGTCTCTTGGGGTCATGCCCGAAACCGAACAGGATGTCGGCCATTTTGAATCAGTTGTGTCATTTTGGCGAAATTTATGCCATTCCTTCGAAAGTTAATTCAGCCCGAACCGTAACGTGCCCCCAAGTGTGTTATACATCAAAATGTGCGTCTCCATCCTCCGACCCCACGCATTACTTTTCTCTTTCGAAAGTGTTACCGTGGCGACGCTAGACGCCAAAAAGCGTGCCCACCCTTCATCTGGTTGGTTCAGACAGAAAAAACTTTGCGCCTCAAGCCCCATAATACGCTTTGACGTACATGAACGAAAATCGGTACACACCTGTATCATGTCACAACTTAAAGAAAAGTCTCTTGGCGCCATGGCCAAAACCGAACAGGAAGTCAGCCATTTTGAACATTCTGCATTAATCGTGTAATTTTGGAGCAATATATGCCATTCCTTCGAGAATTAATTCAGCCCGAACCGTATCGTGAACCCAGATGTGTTATACATCAAAATGTGCGTCTCCATCCTGCGACTACACGCATTACTTTTCTCTTTCCAAAGTGTTACCGTGGCGACGCTAGACGCCAACAAGCGCACCCCCCCTTCATCTGATTGGTCCATATTTGATAGTTCCCCAAAAGGCACCAAATTTGGCATGCAAGCCAGGCCTGGTGATAAATTTGATATTTCATGGTTTGCATTAATGGGCGTGGCAAAATGGCTCAACAGCGCCCCCCGGAAAACTTTGTGCCTCAAGCCCCACAATACGGTTTGACGTACATGCACGAAAATCGCTACACACCTGTATCATGGCACAACTTAAAGAAAAGTCTCTTGGAGCCATGGCCAAAACCGAACAGGATGTCGGCCATTTTGAATAAATTGTGTCATTTTGGCGAAATTTATGCCATTCCTTCGAGAGTTAATTCAGCCCGAACCGTATCGTGCACCCAGGTGTGTTATACATCAAAATGTGCGTCTACATCCTGCGACACCACGCATTACTTTTCTCTTTCAAAAGTGTTACCGTGGCGACGCTAGACGCCAAAAGGCGCGCCCCCCCTTCATGTGATTGGTCCATATTTGATAGTTCTCCAAAAGTCACCAAATTTTGCATGCAAGCCAGGCCTGGTGATAAATTTTATATTTCATGGTTTGCATTAATGGGCGTGGCCTAACGGCTCAACAGCGCCACCTTGAATACTTTTCTCTGCCATAACTTTTGAATGGTTTGACATAGAGAGTCGTGGGTGGTGTCATCAGATTCTGTATGGAGTCCTTGACCTTCACTGGCCTGAATTAGCCCCGCCCCTTCTTCTGATTGGTTGTCCCTTTTTTCTGCTATAAACTTTGAATGGTTTGACATAGGAAGTCGTAGGTGGTGTCAAGGGACTCTGCAATGAGTCCTTGAGCTTCTTTGGCCTGAATTAGCCCCGCCCCTTCTTCTGATTGGTTGTCCCTTTTTTATAATAAAATCGCCACGAGCCGCCAGTCGCTCTCGCGCTGACTCCCGCTTCCTGATTCAAACGTCTGCCGGCCCCGCCCCCCGACCAATCGGTGGCGAGTAGGGTGATGACGGCCCCGCCCCCCGACCAATCGGTGGCGAGTAGGGTGATGACGGCCCCGCCCCCCGACCAATCAGTGGAGTCATTCTATAATTAGGGGTACATTTCATATCAACCAAAAGTGACAAAATCACTTTTCTTTTTTGATAAATAATCTAGTTGTTTCCATAATATACCCCCTAAATGTGCTAAATTCATTAATTGCCAAGCTTAAACTCTAATTACATATTAAATATTTTAATGAAAATAAACATTGGACTCATTATTTTGTCAACCGTGTTACGGACAAATGTCGTGTCATATACAACAAGAACTAGGTACTACACATTTGATAATACAGTTGTTTGAAAGGTTTTGAGTCTGTTCACCAGGGGTTTTAAGGTTGCCTGTCTAACTGATTTAAAAATATGAATTTTGAGCTTCATAATGGACATTCTATGGGATGTTATCAAGAGGGATTCATATTTTTTTCAAAATAAATGCATATTACACTGAATTTAGAGTTATTCACCAATCTTATGTAATACCTCCCTCTCTACAGATATCCCCCATCTTTTTTGTTACAGTTTAGTCAATATTTAAAAGATATATGACACAAAAACCATTCATAACACAGTTGACAGGCAAAAATTACTATGTAATTAGGCAACTCCTATGTAATTACTATGTAATGTCTGTGTTATAACAATAGTTCATGAATGTTTTTTTATCAACAACACTCAATATAAACATAAAAAATTACAATAAACTGCCAACATTGTCAACCGTGTTAATCCCCTGTCAACTGTGTTACAGTTGGGTAACACAGGTGGGTAACACAGTTGACAGGTAACACAGTTGACATTTCGGCCATTTTAGGGCCTTGTGCTAACTGCAGACCTTGGACCTGTCACTACATGGCCTTGATCAACTCATGTTTTTATACAGTTTCTCTGTATTTTTGTAAAAATAACATGTAAAGCAAGTTCACAAGAACATGTTGATAACACAGTTGACGATCAATTAACCCACTCTATGTGCACACAATAATATTGATGAAATATTGAAGAGGAGGAGTAGAAATTTACCACACTGTCTTCAAATCTCCCTCCCTGAAGGAAGGGACATCATATAATTTTGGACATGTGACTTTGGAGCAAACCATTGCTGATTAATAGGGGTTTTTTCAATGGGTAACACAGTTGACAGAGATTTCTCGGACACACACAAAGTGGATGATTTAATGTACATGCATGAACCAAATAGTTTTTAAAACACCTTTCTCATATTTTGATGATTATTTTGAACAAATAATTATGGAAATTAAATACAAAAAAATTTATTTTAGTGTTAATCTGAAGAGCCAAACCTGATATTTAGCAAATCGGACAGCACAAAAACAACAAAATCCAGTATGGAATAAGCATTTTTTTTTAAATAAATGATGGAATCTGTTGACATTTTTGTATTAAATGAAAGAGAAATGTGCCCTGATATAAAGTTGATCATTGCTTTAAGTGAATATTTAGTAAAATTGATAAATACAGCCCATGGACATGACATGTACCCCTAATTATAGAATGACTCAGTGGCGAGTAGGGTGATGACGGCCCCGCCCCCCGACCAATCAGCTCCCTGTAATGTGGTGACGTCAGAAATATTCCCAGCTCAGCCCGGTTACAACTTTGGCAGAATGGTTACAGAAAAAGTAATAATTAAAATAGTAGGGTTTTACTAATATTTATAACTTACAAATATTTAAAAAAATTAGAAAAAACAGCTCCAGACTTACATTACTAAATATCGATATGTTGGTCTCTCCTAAGTCAGTAGGTCAAATAGAAATGAGAAGCTGAGTCTTAGCTCAGCCAGAGCGTTCCCGTCTTTGGAGTCAGAGATCAGAGTTCGATTCCCGCAGTATCCAGACTTTTTTGTCAGCTATTTTTTTTTTTCTACATCAATATGTGCGTCCCTGTCCTGCAACGACGCACATTACTTTTCTCATTTAAAAGCGTTACTGCGGCAACGCTAGACACCAAAAAGTGCGCCCACCCTTCATCTGATTGGTTCAGAGGGAAAAAACTTTGAGCCTCAAGCCCCATAATACGGTTTGACGTACATGAATGAAAATCGGTACACACCTGTATCATGTCGCAACTTAAAGAAAAGTCTCTTGGCGCCATGGCCGAAATTGAACAGGAAGTCGGCCATTTTGAATTAATTGTGTAATTTTGCCGCAATTAATGCCATTCCTTCGGCAATTAATACGGCCCGAACCGTAACGTGCATCCAGGTGACTTATACCTCAAAATGTGCGTCTCCATCTTGCGACTACGCGCATTACTTTTCTCTTTCAAAAGTGTTACCGTGGCGATGCTAGACGCCAAAAAGCGTGCCCCCTTAATCTGATTGGTCCATATTTGATAGTTCTCCAAAAGTCACCAAATTTTGCATGCAAGCCAGGCCTGGTGATAAATTTGATATTTCATGGTTTGCATTAATGGGCGTGGCAAAATGGCTCAACAGCACCCCCCGGAAAACTTTTCTCTGCCATAACTTTTGAATGGTTTGACATAAAGAGTCATGGGTGGTGTCATGGGACTCGGTATTGAGTCCTTGACCATAATTGGTGAAAATTAGCCCCGCCCCTTCTTTTGATTGGTTGTCCCTATTTCCTGCTATAACTTTTGAATGGTTTGACATGGAGAGTCGTGGGTGGTGTCATCAGACTCTGTATGGAGTCCTTGACCTTCATTGGCCTGAATTAGCCCCGCCCCTTCTTCTGATTGGTTGTCCCTTTTTTCTGCTATAACTTTTCAATGGTTTGACATAGGAAGTCGTGGGTGGTGTCATTTCTGATACTTATGGGGGGCGGTGGTCGTGAGTGCGAGGGCCCGTTCATCGCTGCTTGCAGCTTTAATTATTATTATTATTTTCCTGACAAAGTGAAGGCCTTTTTGCCCCCCTTAACATGCCCAAAAAGTCACCAAATTTTGCACCCTAGTCAGGCCTGGCGAAAAATTTGATATTTAATGGTTTCCATTAATGGGCGTGGCAAAATGGCTCAACAGCGCCCCCTTGAAAACTTTGTGCCTCAAGCCCCACGATACGGTTTGACGTACATGCACGAAAATCGGTACACACCTGTATCATGGCGCAACTGAAAGAAAAGTCTCTTGGCGTCATGCCCGAAACCGAACAGGAAGTAGGC
Organism: Cololabis saira; assembly: GCF_033807715.1. Lineage (NCBI taxonomy): Eukaryota > Metazoa > Chordata > Actinopteri > Beloniformes > Belonidae > Cololabis > Cololabis saira. The sequence goes on along the minus strand of NC_084597.1, from coordinate 6,045,006 downwards.
CATTTTGAATTAGTCGTGTCATTTTGGCGAAATTTATGCCATTCCTTCGAAAGTTAATTCAGCCCGAACCGTAACGTGCCCCCAAGTGTGTTATACATCAAAATGTGCGTTTCCATCCTGCGACAACACGCATTACTTTTCTCTTTCAAAAGCGTTACCGTGGCGACGCTAGACGCCAAAAAGCGCGCCCACCCTTCATCTGATTGGTTCGACAGAAAAAACTTTGTGCCTCAAGCCCCATAATACGGTTTGACGTACATGAACGAAAATCGGTACACTCCTGTATTATGTCGCAACTAAAAGAAAAGTCTCTTGGCGCCATGGCCGAAACCGAACAGGAAGTCGGCCATTTTGAACATTCTGAATTAATTGCGTAATTTTGGAGCAATATATGCCATTCTTCGAGAGTTAATTCAGCCCGAACCGTATCGTGAACCCAGATGTGTTATACATCAAAATGTGCGTCTCCATCCTGCGACTACACGCATTACTTTTCTCTTTCGAAAGTGTTACCGTGGCGACGCTAGACGCCAACAAGCGCACCCCCCATTCATCTGATTGGTCCATATTTGATAGTTCCCCAAAAGGCACCAAATTTGGCACGCAAGCCAGGCCTGGAGATAAATTTGATATTTCATGGTTTGCATTAATGGGCGTGGCAAAATGGCTCAACAGCGCCCCCCGGAAAACTTTGTGCCTCAAGCCCCACAATACGGTTTGACGTACATGCACGAAAATCGCTACACACCTGTATCATGGCACAACTTAAAGAAAAGTCTCTTGGAGCCATGGCCAAAACCGAACAGGATGTCGGCCATTTTGAATAAATTGTGTCATTTTGGCGAAATTTATGCCATTCCTTCGAGAGTTAATTCAGCCCGAACCGTATCGTGCACCCAGGTGTGTTATACATCAAAATGTGCGTCTACATCCTGCGACACCACGCATTACTTTTCTCTTTCAAAAGTGTTACCGTGGCGACGCTAGACGCCAAAAGGCGCGCCCCCCCTTCATGTGATTGGTCCATATTTGATAGTTCTCCAAAAGTCACCAAATTTTGCATGCAAGCCAGGCCTGGTGATAAATTTTATATTTCATGGTTTGCATTAATGGGCGTGGCCTAACGGCTCAACAGCGCCACCTTGAATACTTTTCTCTGCCATAACTTTTGAATGGTTTGACATAGAGAGTCGTGGGTGGTGTCATCAGATTCTGTATGGAGTCCTTGACCTTCATTGGCCTGAATTAGCCCCGCCCCTTCTTCTGATTGGTTGTCCCTTTTTTCTGCTATAAACTTTGAATGGTTTGACATAGGAAGTCGTAGGTGGTGTCAAGGGACTCTGCAATGAGTCCTTGAGCTTCTTTGGCCTGAATTAGGCCCGCCCCTTCTTCTGATTGGTTGTCCCTTTTTTATAATAAAATCGCCACGAGCCGCCAGTCGCTCTCGCGCTGACTCCCGCTTCCTGATTCAAACGTCTGCCGGCCCCGCCCCCCGACCAATCGATGGCGAGTAGGGTGATGACGGCCCCGCCTCCCGACCAATCAGTGGCGCGGAGGGTGATGACGGCCCCGCCCCCCGACCAATCGGTGGCGAGTAGGGTGATGACGGCCCCGCCCCCCGACCAATCAGCTCCCTGTAATGTGGTGACGTCAGAAATATTCCCAGCTCAGCCCGGTTACAACCTTGGCAGAATGGTTACAGAAAAAGTAATAATTAAAATAGTAGGGTTTTACTAATATTTATAACTTACAAATATTTAAAAAAATTAGAAAAAACAGCTCCAGACTTACATTACTAAATATCGATATGTTGGTCTCTCCTAAGTGAGTAGGTCAAATAGAAATGAGAAGCTGAGTCTTAGCTCAGCCAGAGCGTTCCCGTCTTTGGAGTCAGAGATCAGAGTTCGATTCCCGCAGTATCCAGACTTTTTGGTCAGCAATTTTTTTTTTCTACATCAATATGTGCGTCCCTGTCCTGCAACGACGCACATTACTTTTCTCATTTAAAAGCGTTACCGCGGCAACGCTAGACAACAAAAAGTGCGCCCACCCTTCATCTGATTGGTTCAGAGGGAAAAAACATTGAGCCTCAAGCCCCATAATACGGTTTGACGTACATGAACGAAAATCGGTACACACCTGTATCATGTCGCAACTTAAAGAAAAGTCTCTTGGCGCCATGGCCGAAATTGAACAGGAAGTCGGCCATTTTGAATTAATTGTGTAATTTTGGCGCAATTAATGCCATTCCTTCGGCAATTAATATGGCCCGAACCGTAACGTGCATCCAGGTGACTTATACCTCAAAATGTGCGTCTCCATCTTGCGACTACGCGCATTACTTTTCTCTTTCAAAAGTGTTATTGTGGCGATGCTAGACGCCAAAAAGCGTGCCCCCTTAATCTGATTGGTCCATATTTGATAGTTCTCCAAAAGTCACCAAATTTTGCATGCAAGCCAGGCCTGGTGATAAATTTGATATTTCATGGTTTGCATTAATGGGCGTGGCCTAATGGCTCAACAGCGCCCCCTAGAATACTTTTCTCTGCCATAAATTTTGAATGGTTTGACATAAAGAGTCATGGGTGGTGTCATGGGACTCAGTATTGAGTCCTTGACCATAATTGGTGAAAATTAGCCCCGCCCCTTCTTTTGATTGGTTGTCCCTATTTCCTGCTATAACTTTTGAATGGTTTGACATGGAGAGTCGTGGGTGGTGTCATCAGACTCTGTATGGAGTCCTTGACCTTCATTGGCCTGAATTAGCCCCGCCCCTTCTTGTGATTGGTTGTCCCTTTTTTCTGCTAGAACTTTTGAATGGTTTGACATAGGAAGTCGTGGGTGGTGTCATTTCTGATATGCTTATGGGGGGCGGTGGCCGTGAGTGCGAGGGCCCGTTCATCGCTGCTTGCAGCTTTAATTATTCTTATTATTTTTCTGACGAAAGGAGGGCCTTTTTGCCCCCCTAAACGTGCCCAAAAAGTCACCAAATTTTGCACCCAAGCCAGGCCTGGCGAAAAATTTGATATTTAATGGTTTGCATTAATGGGCGTGGCAAAATGGCTCAACAGCGCCCCCCGGAAAACTTTGTGCCTCAAGCCCCACGATACGGTTTGACGTACATGCACGAAAATCGCTACACACCTGTATCATGGCACAACTTCAAGAAAAGTCTCTTGGAGCCATGGCCGAAACCGAACAGGAAGTCGGCCATTTTGAATTAATTGTGTAATTTTGGCGCAATTTATGCCATTCCTTTGGCAATTAATACGGCCCGAACCGTAATGTGCACCCAGGTGTGTTACACATCAAAATGTGCGTCTCCATCCTGCGACACCACGCCTTACTTTTCTCTTTCAAAAGTGTTACCACGGCGACGCTAGACGCCAAAAGGCGCGCCCCCCCTTCATCTGATTGGTCCATATTTGATAGTTCTCCAAAAGTAATCAAATTTTGCATGCAAGTCAGACTTGGCGATACATTTGATATTTCATGGTTTGCATTAATGGGCGTGGCCTAACGGCTCAACAGCGCCCCCTAGAATACTTTTATCTGCCATAACTTTTGAATGGTTTGACATAGGAAGTTGTGGGTGGTGTCATGGGACTCAGTAATGAGTCCTTAAGCTTCGTTGGCCTTAATTAGCCCCGCCCCTTCTTCTGATTGGTTGTCCCTTTTTTCTGCTATAACTTTTTAATGGTTTGACTCCCGCTTCCTGATTCAAACGTCTGCCGGCCCCGCCCCCCGACCAATCAGTGGCGAGTAGGGTGATGACGGCCCGCCCCCCGACACATCAGTGGCGAGTAGGGTGATGACGGCCCCGCCCCCCGACCAATCAGCTGCCTGTAATGTGGTGACGTTAGAAATAGTCCCGTGCTCAGCCCGGTTAGAACCGCGGTAGAATGGTTACAGAAAAAGTAATAATAAAATAGTAGTGTTTTACTAATATTTATATCTTACAAACATTTAAAAAATTAGGAAAAAAAAGTTCCAGAGATTATATCGCTGTCTTGGTCTGTCCTAAGCCAGTAAGTCAAAATGAGGTATCAGCTGAGATATAGCTCAACCAGATCATTGCGGTCTTTGGTGCCGGTGGTTGGGAGTTCGAGCCTGGCAGGATGCTGATATTTTTGTAAGCAAATTTTGTGTTTTTTTTACATCAAGATGTGCGTCTCTTTCCTGCGACGACGCACATTACTTTTCTCTTTCAAAAGTGTTACCGTGGCGACGCTAGACGTGAAAAAGCGCTCGTCCCCTTCATCTGATTGGTCCATATTTGATAGTTCTCCAAAAGTAATCAAATTTTGCATGCAAGTCAGACTTGGCGATACATTTGATATTTCATGGTTTGCATTAATGGGCGTGGCCTAACGGCTCAACAGCGCCCCCTAGAATACTTTTATCTGCCATAACTTTTGAATGGTTTGACATAGGAAGTTGTGGGTGGTGTCATGGGACTCAGTAATGAGTCCTTAAGCTTCGTTGGCCTTAATTAGCCCCGCCCCTTCTTCTGATTGGTTGTCCCTTTTTTCTGCTATAACTTTTTAATGGTTTGACTCCCGCTTCCTGATTCAAACGTCTGCCGGCCCCGCCCCCCGACCAATCAGTGGCGAGTAGGGTGATGACGGCCCCGCCCCCCGACCAATCAGTGGCGAGTAGGGTGATGACGGCCCCGCCCCCCGACCAATCAGTGGCGAGTAGGGTGATGACGGCCCCGCCCCCCGACCAATCAGCTGTTGTAATGTGGTGACGTTAGAAATAGTCCCGTGCTCAGCCCGGTTAGAACCGCGGTAGAATGGTTACAGAAAAAGTAATAATAAAATAGTAGTGTTTTACTAATATTTATACCTTACAAATATTTAAAAAATTAGGAATAAAAAGTCCAGACATTATATCGCTATCTTGGTCTCTCCTAAGGCAGTAAGTCAATGTGTGGTATCAGCTGAGATATAGCTCAACCAGATCATTGCGATCTTTGGTGCCGGTGGTTGGGAGTTCGAGCCTGGCAGGATGCCGATATATTTGTAAGCAAATTTTGTGTTTTTTTTACATCAAGATGTGCGTCTCTTTCCTGCGACAACGCACATTACTTTTCTCTTTCAAAAGTGTTACCGTGGCGACGCTAGACGTGAAAAAGCGCTCGTCCCCTTCATCTGATTGGTCCATATTTGATAGTTCTCCAAAAGTCACCAAATTTTGCATGCAAGCCAGGCCTGGTGATACATTTGATATTTAATGGTTTGCATTAATGGGCGTGGCCTAACGGCTCAACAGCGCCCCCTAGAATACTTTTCTCTGCCATAACTTTTGAATGGTTTGACATAGGAAGTTGTGGGTGGTGTCATGGGACTCTGTAATGAGTCCTTGACCTTCATTGGCCTGAATTAGCCCCGCCCCTTCCTCTGATTGGTTGTTCCTTTTTTCTGCTATAACTTTTGAATGGGTTGACATAGAGAGTCGTGGGTGGTGTCATTTCTGATATGCTTATGGGGGGCGGTGGACGTGAGCGCGAGGGCCCGTTCATCGCTGCTTGCAGCTTTAATTATTATTATTTTTCTGACGAAAGGAAGGCCTTTTTGCCCCCCTAAACATGCCCAAAAAGTCACCAAATTTTGCACGCAAGTCAGGCCTGGCGAAAAATTTGATATTTTATGGTTCGCATTAATAGGCGTGGCAAAATGGCTCAACAGCGCCCCCTTGAAAACTTTGTGCCTCAAGCCCCACGATACGGTTTGACGTACATGCACAAAATTCGGTACACACCTGTATCATGGCGCAACTTAAAGAAAAGTCTCTTGGTGCCGTGGCCGAAACCGAACAGGAAGTCTGCCATTTTGAATTAATCGTGTCATTTTGGCGAAATTTATGCCATTCCTTCGGCAGTTAATACGGCCCGAACCGTAACGTGCCCCCAAGTGTGTTATACATCAAAATGTGCGTCTCCATCCTCCGACACCACGCATTACTTTTCTCTTTCAAAAGCGTTACCGTGACGACGCTAGACACCAAAAAGCGCGCCCACCCTTCATCTGATTGGTTCTGACAGAAAAAACTTTGCGCCTCAAGCCCCATAATACGGTTTGACGTACATGAACGAAAATCGGTACACACCTGTATCATGTCGCAACTAAAAGAAAAGTCTCTTGGCGCCATGGCCGAAACCGAACAGGAAGTCGGCCATTTTGAACAATCTGAATTAATTGCGTAATTTTGGAGCAATATATGCCATTCCTTCGAGAATTAATACGGCCCGAACCGTAACGTGCACCCAGATGTGTTATACATCAAAATGTGTGTCTTCATCCTGCGACTACACGCATTACTTTTCTCTTTCAAAAGTGTTACCGTGGCGACGCTAGACGCCATAAGGCGCGCCCCCCTTCATCTGATTGGTCCATATTTGATAGTTCCCCAAAAGTCACCAAATTTGGCACGCAAGCCAGGCCTGGCGATAAATTTGATATTTCATGGTTTGCATTAATGGGCGTGGCAAAACGGCTCAACAGCGCCCCCCGGAAAACTTTGTGCCTCAAGCCCAACAATACAGTTCGACGTACATGCACGAAAATCGCTACACATCTGTATCATGTCACAACTTAAAGAAAAGTCTCTTGGAGCCATGGCCGAAACCGAACAGGAAGTCGGCCATTTTGAAATCTGATTGGTCCATATTTGATAGTTCTCCAAAAGTCACCAAATTTTGCATGCAAGACAGACTTGGCGATAAATTTGATATTTCATGGTTTGCATTAATGGGCGTTGCCTAACGGCTCAACAGCGCCCCCTAGAATACTTTTATCTGCCATAACTTTTGAATGGTTTGACATAGGAAGTTGTGGGTGGTGTCATGGGACTCTGTAATGAGTCCTTAAGCTTCGTTGGCCTTAATTAGCCCCGCCCCTTCTTCTGATTGGTTGTCCCGATTTTCTGCTATAACTTTGGAATGGTTTGACATAGAGAGTCGTGGGTGGTGTCATCAGATTATTTATGGAGCCCTTGGCCTTCATTGGCCTGAATTAGCCCCGCCTCTTCTTCTGATTGGTTGTCCCTTTTTTCTGCTATAACTTTTGAATGGTTTGACATAGGAAGTCGTGGGTGGTGTCATTTCTGATATGCTTATGGGGGGCGGTGGCCGTGAGTGCGAGGGCCCGTTCATTGCTGCTTGCAGCTTTAATTATTATTATTATTTTTCTGACGAAAGGAGGGCCTGTTTGCCCCCCTAAACGTGCCCAAAAAGTCACCAAATTTTGCATGCAAGGCAGGCCTGGCGAAAAATTTGATATTTAATGGTTTGCATTAATGGGCGTGGCAAAATGGCTCAACAGCGCCCCCTTGAAAACTTTGTGCCTCAAGCCCCACGATACGGTTTGACGTACATGCACGAAAATCGCTACACACCTGTATCATGGCACAACTTCAAGAAAAGTCTCTTGGAGCCATGCCCGAAACCGAACAGGAAGTCGGCCATTTTGAATTAATTGTGTAATTTTGGCGCAATTTATGCCCTTCCTTCGGCAGTTAATACGGCCCGAACCGTAACGTGCCCCCAAGTGTGTTATACATCAAAATGTGCGACTCCATCCTCCGACACCACGCATTACTTTTCTCTTTCAAAAGCGTTACCGTGGCGACGCTAGACGACAAAAAGCGCGCCCACCCTTCATCTGATTGGTTCAGACCGAAAAAACTTTGCGCCTCAAGCCCCATAATACGCTTTGACGTACATGAACGAAAATCGGTACACACCTGTATCATGTCGCAACTTAAAGAAAAGTCTCTTGGCGCCATGGCCGAAACCGAACAGGAAGTCGGCCATTTTGAACATTCTGAATTAATCGCGTAATTTTGGAGCAATATATGCCATTCCTTCGAGAATTAATACGGCCCGAACCGTATCGTGCACCCAGATGTGTTATACATCAAAATGTGCGTCTCCATCCTGCGACTACACGCATTACTTTTCTCTTTCAAAAGTGTTACCGTGGCGACGCTAGACGCCAACAAGCGCACCCCCCCTTCATCTGATTGGTCCATATTTGATAGTTCCCCAAAAGGCACCAAATTTGGCATGCAAGCCAGGCCTGGCGGTAAATTTGATATTTTATGGTTTACATTAATGGGCGTGGCAAAATGGCTCAACAGCGCCCCCCGGAAAACTTTGTGCCTCAAGCCCCACGATACGGTTTGACGTAAATGCACGAAAATCGCTACACACCTGTATCATGGCACAACTTCAAGAAAAGTCTCTTGGAGCCATGGCCGAAACCGAACAGGAAGTCGGCCATTTTGAATTAATTGTGTAATTTTGGCGCAATTTATGCCATTCCTTCGGCAATTAATACGGCCCGAACCGTAATGTGCACCCAGGTGTGTTATACATCAAAATGTGCGTCTCCATCCTGGGACTACACGCATTACTTTTCTCTTTCAAAAGTGTTACCGTGGCGACGCTAGACGCCAAAAGGCGCGCCCCCCCTTCATCTGATTGGTCCATATTTGATAGTTCTCCAAAAGTAATCAAATTTTGCATGCAAGTCAGACTTGGCGATACATTTGATATTTCATGGTTTGCATTAATGGGCGTGGCCTAACGGCTCAACAGCGCCCCCTAGAATACTTTTATCTGCCATAACTTTTGAATGGTTTGACATAGGAAGTTGTGGGTGGTGTCATGGGACTCAGTAATGAGTCCTTAAGCTTCGTTGGCCTTAATTAGCCCCGCCCCTTCTTCTGATTGGTTGTCCCTTTTTTCTGCTATAACTTTTTAATGGTTTTGGTTCCCGCTTCCTGATTCAAACGTCTGCCGGCCCCGCCCCCCGACCAATCAGTGGCGAGTAAGGTGATGACGGCCCCGCCCCCCGACCAATCAGCGAGTAGGGTGATGACGGCCCCGCCCCCCGACCAATCAGTGGCGAGTAGGGTGATGACGGCCCCGCCCCCCGACCAATCAGCTGTTGTAATGTGGTGACGTTAGAAATAGTCCCGTGCTCAGCCCGCTTAGAACCGCGGTAGAATGGTTACAGAAAAAGTAATAATAAAATAGTAGTGTTTTACTAATATTTATACCTTACAAATATTTAAAAAATTAGGAAAAAAAAGTTCCAGACATTATATCGCTATCTTGGTCTAGCCTAAGCCAGTAAGTCAATATGAGGTATTAGCAGAGATATAGCTCAACCAGATCATTGCGATCTTTGGTGCCGGTGGTTGGGAGTTCGAGCCTGGCAGGATGCTGAAATTTTGTGTTTTTTTTACATCAAGATGTGCGTCTCTTTCCTGCGACGACGCACATTACTTTTCTCTTTCAAAAGTGTTACCGTGGCGACGCTAGACGTGAAAAAGCGCTCGTCCCCTTCATCTGATTGGTCCATATTTGATAGTTCTCCAAAAGTCACCAAATTTTGCATGCAAGCCAGGCCTGGTGATACATTTGATATTTAATGGTTTGCATTAATGGGCGTGGCCTAACGGCTCAACAGCGCCCCCTAGAATACTTTTCTCTGCCATAACTTTTGAATGGTTTGACATAGGAAGTTGTGGGTGGTGTCATTAGACTCTGTATGGAGTCCTTGACCTTCATTGGCCTGAATTAGCCCCGCCCCTTCCTCTGATTGGTTGTTCCTTTTTTCTGCTATAACTTTTGAATGGGTTGACATAGAGAGTCGTGGGTGGTGTCATTTCTGATATGCTTATGGGGGGCGGTGGACGTGAGTGCGAGGGCCCGTTCATCGCTGCTTGCAGCTTTAATTTTCCTTTTTTTCTTCTCTTTTTTTCTTCTTTTTTCTTTTTTTTAGGGCCCGAGCACCTTCAGTGCGAAGGCCCTATTGTATCAGTAGGAATTTTTAGGGCCCGAGCACTTGCAGTGCGAAGGCCCTATTGTATTTGCAGGAATTTTTATTATTATTTTCCTGACAAAAGGAAGGCCTTTTTGCCCCCCTAAACGTGCCCAAAAAGTCACCAAATTTTGCACCCAAGTCAGGCCTGGCGAAAAATTTGATATTTAATGGTTTGCATTAATGGGCGTGGCAAAATGGCTCAACAGCGCCCCCATGAAAACTTTGTGCCTCAAGCCCCACGATACGGTTTGACGTACATGCACGAAAATCGGTACACACCTGTATCATGGCCCAACTTAAAGAAAAGTCTCTTGGAGCCATGGCCGAAACCGAACAGGATGTCGGCCATTTTGAATTAATCGTGTCATTTTGGCGAAATTTATGCCATTCCTTCGGCAGTTAATTCAGCCCGAACCGTAACGTGCACCCAGGTGTGTTATACATCAAAATGTGCATCTCCATCCTGCGACTACACGCATTACTTTTGTCTTTCAGAAGTGTTACCGTGGCGACGCTAGACGCCAAAAAGCGTGCCCACCCTTCATCTGATTGGTTCAGACAGAAAAAACTTTGCGCCTCAAGCCCCATAATACGCTTTGACGTACATGAACGGAAATCTGTACACACCTGTATCATGTCGCAACTAAAAGAAAAGTCTCTTGGCGCCATGGCCGAAACCGAACAGGAAGTCGGCCATTTTGAACATTCTGAATTAATCGCGTAATTTTGGAGCAATATCTGCCATTCCTTCGAGAGTTAATTCAGCCCGAACCGTATCGTGAACCCAGATGTGTTATACATCAAAATATGCGTCTCTATCCTGCGACTACACGCATTACTTTTCTCTTTCAAAAGTGTTACCGTGGCGACGCTAGACGCCAACAAGCGCACCCCCCCTTCATCTGATTGGTCCATATTTGATAGTTCCCCAAAAGGCACCAAATTTGGCATGCAAGCCAGGCCTGGCGATAAATTTGATATTTCATGGTTTGCATTAATGGGCGTGGCAAAATGGCTCAACAGCGCCACCCGGAAAACTTTGTGCCTCAAGCCCCACAATATGGTTTGACGTACATGCACGAAAATCGCTACACACCTGTATCATGGCACAACTTAAAGAAAAGTCTCTTGGAGCCATGGCCGAAACCGAACAGGATGTCGGCCATTTTGAATAAATTGTGTCATTTTGGCGAAATTTATGCCATTCCTTCGGCAGTTAATTCAGCCCGAACCGTAACGTGCACCCAGGTGTGTTATACATCAAAATGTGCGTCTACATCCTGCGACACCACGCATTACTTTTCTCTTTCAGAAGTGTTACCGTGGCGACGCTAGACGCCAAAAGGCGCGCCCGCCCTTCATGTGATTGGTCCATATTTGATAGTTCTCCAAAAGTCACCAAATTTTGCACGCAAGCCAGACTTGGCGATAAATTTGATATTTCATGGTTTGCATTAATGGGCGTGGCCTAACGGCTCAACAGCGCCCCCTAGAATACTTTTATCTGCCATAACTTTTGAATGGTTTGACATAGGAAGTTGTGGGTGGTGTCATGGGACTCTGTAATGAGTCCTTAAGCTTCGTTGGCCTTAATTAGCCCCGCTCCTTCTTCTGATTGGTTGTCCCGATTTTCTGCTATAACTTTGGAATGGTTTGACATAGAGAGTCGTGGGTGGTCTCATCAGATTCTTTATGGAGTCCTTGACCTTCATTGGCCTGAATTAGCCCCGCCCCTTCTTCTGATTGGTTGTCCCTTTTTTCTGCTATAACTTTTTAATGGTTTGACATAGGAAGTTGTGGGTGGTGTCATGGGACTCTGTAATGAGTCCTTAAGCTTCGTTGGCCTTAATTAGCCCCGCCCCTTCTTCTGATTGGTTGTCCCGATTTTCTGCTATAACTTTGGAATGGTTTGACATAGAGAGTCGTGGGTGGTGTCATCAGATTCTTTATGGAGTCCTTGACCTTCATTGGCCTGAATTAGCCCCGCCCCTTCTTCTGATTGGTTGTCCCTTTTTTCTGCTATAACTTTTGAATGGTTTGACATAGGAAGTCGTGGGTGGTGTCATTTCTGATATGCTTATGGGGGGCGGTGGCCGTGAGTGCGAGGGCCCGTTCATCGCTGCTTGCAGCTTTAATTTTTCTTTTTTCTTCTGACGAAATGAGGGACTTTTTGCCACCCTAAACGTGCCCAAAAAGTCACCAAATTTTGCATGCAAGTCAGGCTTGGCGAAAAATTTGATATTTAATGGTTTACATTAATGGGCGTGGCAAAATGGCTCAACAGCGCCCCCCGGAAAACTTTGTGCCTCAAGCCCCACAATACGGTTTGACGTACATGCACGAAAATCGCTACTCACCTGTATCATGGCACAACTTAAAGAAAAGTCTCTTGGCGACATGGCCGAAACCGAACAGGAAGTCAGTCATTTTGAATTAATCGTGTCACTTTGGCGCAATTTATGCCATTCCTTCGGCAGTTAATACGGCCCAAACCGTAACGTGCCCCCAAGTGTGTTATACATCAAAATGTGCGTCTCCAATCCTGCGACAACACGCATTACTTTTCTCTTTCAAAAGCGTTACCGTGGCGACGCTAGACGCCAAAAAGCGCGCCCACCCTTCATCTGGTTGGTTCAGACAGAAAAAACTTTGCGCCTCAAGCCCCAGAATACGGTGTGACGTACGTGAACGAAAATCGGTACACACCTGTATCATGTCGCAACTTAAAGAAAAGCTCTTGGCACCATGGCCGAAACCGAACAGGAAGTCGGCCATTTTGAACATTCTGAATTAATTGCGTAATTTTGGAGCAATATGAGCCATTCCTTCGAGAATTAATACGGCCCGAACTGTAACGTGCACCCAGGTGTGTTATACATCAAAACGTGCGTCTCTATCCTGCGACTACGCGCATTACTTTTCTCTTTCAAAAGTGTTACCGTGGCGACGCTAGACGCCAAAAAGCGCACCCCCCCTTCCTCTGATTGGTCCATATTTGATAGTTCCCTAAAAGTCACCAAATTTTGCATGCAAGGCAGGCCTGGTGATAAATTTGATATTTCATGGTTTGCATTAATGGGCGTGGCCTTACGGCTCAACAGCGCCCCCCGGAAAACTTTGTGCCTCAAGCCCCACAATACGGTTTGACGTACATGCACGAAAATCGGTACACACCTGCATCATGTTGCAACTTAAAGAAAAGTCTCTTGGCACCATGGCCAAAACCGAACAGGAAGTCAGCCATTTTGAATTAATTGTGTAATTTTGGCGCAATTTATGCCATTCCTTCGGCAATTAATATGGCCCAACCATAACGTGGCCCCAAGTGTGTTATACATCAAAATGTGCGTCTTCATCTTGCAACTATGCGCATTACTTTTCTCTTTCAAAAGTGTTACCGTGGCGACGCTAGACGCCAAAAAGCGCGCCCCCCTTCATCTGATTGGTCCATATTTGATAGTTCTCCAAAAGTCACCAAATTGTGCACCAAGCCAGGCCTGGCGATACATTTGATATTTCATGGTTTACATTAATGGGCGTGGCCTAACGGCTTAACAGCGCCCCCTAGAATACTTTTCTGTGCCATAACTTTTGAATAGTTTGACATAAAGAGTCGTGGGTGGTGTCATGGGACTTGGTATTGAGTCCTTGACCATAATTGGTGAAAATTAGCCCCGCCCCTTCTTCTGATTGGTTGTCCCGATTTTCTGCTATAACTTTTGAATGTTTTGACATAGAGAGTCGTGGGTGGTGTCATCAGATTCTGTATGGAGTCGTTGACCTTCATTGGCCTGAATTAGCCCCGCCCCTTCTTCTGATTGGTTGTCCCTTTTTTCTGCTATAACTTTTGAATGGTTTGACATAGGAAGTCGTAAGTGTCATTTCTGATATTCTTATGGGGGGCGGTGGCTGTGAGTGCGAGGGCCCGTTCATCGCTGCTTGCAGCTTTAATTCTTCTTTTTTTCCCTTTTTTTCTCCTTTTTCCTTTCCTTTTTAATCTCGACATTTAGACTTTTTTCTCGAAATTTTGACTTTTTCTCGACATTCCAACTTTTTTCTCTAAATTGTATTTCAACATTAATCTCAAATTTCTACTTTTTTTTTTCGACATTTCCACTTTTTTCTCGAAGTGCATAATGAAAAAAAAATCTTTCTCCTCTAAAATATTATTTTTATTTTTCTCCTGCCTGGCCCTAATATTCTCCCATACTTTCAAGCTGTATGTAAATAAAAAATAAAAATAAAAAAAAGAAACCACACACATTCATACGCTCAGTTAATCAAATATTCTGTTATCCGGTGAAACCCATCCACTAAAAGCTCACATACATTTTGCAGATGAGGCATATGTCACTTTTGGCATCCCCCTCTTTGCCGGCCGGAGGACACCTCTCCAGTCCTTTCTGCCACCAACCCTCTGCCCCCCCGCCAGCAGGACTACTTTTTCAATAACAGGAAACAATCGTCCACCGTCTTTAATCACAGGTTGACGTGGGTTCCCGCGCGGTGCCACTCGGTCTCTGTGCTGCCAGCAGCACCGCTGCAGACTGTGACGGAGGAGACAGAGAGAGAGAATAAAGGCTGTGCCGGCTTCCTCATTTGCTTATCGCCCTCCGAGGGCGGGGGGTTCGGGGGATATGACTGTTGGCCTCGCGCTGCTAATATCACAGAATGATTCACAATGAGCAGAAGCCTATCATCATTACCGAGCCATTTAATGTACTTCTCCAATTCTCTAAGGGAGTTACATGACAAAGTCCTCATTAAAGGAAAAAACCCAAACTCATTTGCAGATTCATGTCTTGGTTTGTATGGATTTCAGTTTTTTTTTTTTGCTACAAGTGATGTTAGGTTTTGCTTAAGTAAGTTGTTGCAGTTAATTTGAGCCATAAAAAGACTCTCGTCGGCTCAGGCCCCGCGGACTCTCCTCGGAGACTGAGGTCACATTTGCCTCCAGTAAGAAATCATTGACTGGTCAGGTGGTTTATAAATTAAAAAAAAAAAAAAGGATTAGAAATATAGTTTCCAGTCAGTCATAACTTATGGGACAAACTTTGACTTGTCCCTTATCTGCTTTCTTAGTCTTGCATAAAGAGGGTTTGAGTTCTTGTTTACAGAGCTCCACCGCGGGCCCCCAAGGGCCGTGATCAGATTGTGTATCCACACGCCAATTTCTCCAGTCAAAACTGTGTCAGATTAAGCACATGCAACCGGACATTCCTTGCTGAAAGGGTCAATTTTCTTTGTGCTAATTGATGAACTGATGTCAGACATGAACTGTGCTGAGGCATTATTGCAGGCTATTGTCATGTAGAGCCAGTACATTCTGTGTTTAGATTGCATGTGGCATACAATTGTCAAATTGGTTTAATTCACCGTACGAATTGTTACAGATTACTTTTGTAATACTGTATTTGACTCGGTCTTTGTACATTTTGACCGTGTAGAAACGTAATTCTTGCCATTGTAAGAATGAGATGTACCTGCCGCCCTTACTTTTTAACAACTTGTGCATTTTATTATTTTACCTCTTTATTTACTGTTTAATTGTGTCGTGCCACTTTTAATGTTGATGTAAAGCACTTTGAATTACCTTGTGTTGAATTGTGCTATATCAGGGGTCGGCAACCCAAAATGTTGAGAGAGCCGTTTTGGACCAAAAACACAAAAAACAAATATGTCTGGAGCCGCAAAAAATGAAAAGTCTTGTATCAGCCTTAGAATGAATGCAAATGGCGAAAGTAGAAATGTCGAGAAAAAAGACCAAGACCAAAACCGACCGAGACCGAGTCATGGGTCTCGATCTCGGTCTCGGTCTTAGTTTTGGTCTTGGTCTTGGTCTTGGTCTCGGTTTCGGTCTTGGTCTTGGTCTTTGTGTAGCAGTAGGTCAGCGGAGAGACCAATCAGAGGAACAGGAACGCTGATTAACAGCAGGTGTGACGCAGGGTGTCACTCTCTATATGTCCTTTGTGTGAGTTGGCTGTTCTTGACTCTCTGCCCCGTGGTAAGGAACATTTAGGGGTTTTTAGCATTGTTTGATTTTATGTCAAGTAGTTTTAGGCCCCGTTTACACATAGCCGGGTATTTACAAAAACGGATATTTCCCCCTCTACGTTTTGAAAAATTCCATCGTTTACACAAGATCGTTTTCAAACTCTCTTCGTTTACACGAATCTGCATAAATAAGCTGTTAACGTCATGCCAGCCAATCAGAATGCTGGAAAAAACATCAACAAATGACACATGTAACTTCCAGTTAAGGCTGATTTATGTTTCCGCGTTACACCAACGCAGAGCCTACGGCGTAGGGTACGCGGCGACGCACAGCGTACGGCGCGCATCGCCGCGTACCCTACGCCGTAGACTCTGCCTCGATTTAACGCGGGACCATAATTCAGGCTTTACTTCCAAGACGGAACGAGAGTCTTTCGTTTGGAGTGACAGAGAAGTGGAGTTACTTTTAAGGGTGACTTTAGAATATAAAACAGGTAAAATACAAGAAAATATTGACGGTGGCCAAACTAATTGTAAACACAGGTCGCACAAATGATGCTGGTGACGTTTCTGTTGCATAATGTGACGTTCTGAGCCTAAATATCCGTTTTCCTCTGTTTAGACGCAAACGTGAAAACTGAGTTTAGGTTGGTCTCTGTCTGCTCGTTCAAGTTATTTACTCATATCTGGAAAATAAAGGTAGAGCATCTTCCTGAATCACAATTTTAAGTACAGGAAAGGAGATCCTTTATGATATATTTAAACAAAAGAAACACACTGATAGTAATTAGCTTGAAGTGAACTATGACTGTTTATAAAGTAAATAAAGATTTACCAGGAAAATAATTGGATGGTGGAGCTTGTTTTCTCTCTCCTCCCGACTAACTGAGCTGAGTTTACTTTTATTTCAGTCGGTTGTCACCGTTGGGACCTGAAAAACACCACACCAGCGGAACCAAAACATAGGAAGAGGTTAACAGAAAAACAGGCATATTTTCTCCATGCTGTAGTCGCTGAGAATTCTCTTGAAGCATTGTTGAAGTGTGTCTGTTTATCTTTTCTTCAGTTTTTTTGTGTTTTTTTTAACTCTGCCAATAGGCTTTGTGTGTTGAGTTGATTCAGTGGGAGGACGACAGCTCAGAGTCTGTTCCAGTAGGAAAGGATGTTTTGTCTACTCATGCAGTTCTGTCTTTGAAGTGGTGTGGTAGTTAAAGTAAAAACGCCGTTCCATGAACACCTTTAAAGGGAAAGTTCGGTTTTTTACAACCTGGACCTTATTTCTGGCATTTTTTATGGTTGTATACTCACCCAGAAAAGTTTGGTGTCATTTGGAGTCCTTCGGAAGATATTAGGAGTTTTTTGCGAGCCGCTTCTCCATATAACGGTAGTGAACGGGGCACAGCGGGACACAGACGATGCAGCGTCTAAATAACACATGATTGCCGCGAAACTCTTCATTTCTTTTATGAATCACTAGATCTGCTTCCAGGACCTGTTGTAACATTGTGGCGCTGTCTGTGTAATAAATAAAATAAATAAATCAGTTTGTAAACAAGACCTCTGAACTCATGACGTCATCTCTGTGCGCGCACTCTGTCCTCCGTTCAGTGAGCTCTTCAGCCGTTTACTCTGGCTCAAAACGGTAAGGACGTCCATCATATTCAAAGTCGTCGTCCACAACCTCAGAATTTGACAAATATTCAGACATGTTTCAAATAACTAACAGTAAACTAACAGTAAACTAACAGTAGCGAACTCCAGCTGTACACAGAGCTGTGTCCGGGATGCGCGCACAGAGATGACGTCATGAGTTCAGAGGTCTTGTTTACAAACTGATTTATTTGTTACACACACAGCCCCGGATGAAGACAACAGGTCCTGGAAGCAGATCTAGTGATTCATAAAATAAATGAACGAGTTTCGCGGCAATCATGTGTTATTTAGACGCTGCATCGTCTGTGTCCCGCTGTGCCCCGTTCACTACCGTTATATGGAGAAGCGGCTCGCACAAAATTCCTAATATCTTCCAAAGGACTCCAAACACCTCTTGGTGAGTATACAACCATTAAAAAATGCCAGAAATAAGGTCCAGGTTGTAAAAAAACGAACTTTCCCTTTAACTTCATTTTTAATATTCTCTTCATCACGAGGGAACACAGGAAGGAAGGAAGGAAGGAAGGAAGGAAGGAAGGAAGGAAGGAAGGAAGGAAGGAAGGAAGGAAGGAAGGAAGGAAGGAAGGAAGGAAGGAAGGAAGGAAGGAAGGAAGGAAGGAAGGAAGGGAGAAAAGAAGGATGGAAGGAAGGAATGAAGGAAGGAAGGAAAGAAGGAAGGGAGAAAGGAAGGAAGGAATGAAGGAAGGGAGAAAACAAGGAAGGAAGGAAGGAAGGAAGGAAGGAAGGAATGAAGGAAGAAAAGAAGGATGGAAGGAAGGAATGAAGGAAGGGAGAAAAGAGGAAGGAAGGAAGGAAGAATGAAAAGAAGGAAAGAAAGAGGGAAGGAATGGAGAAAGGAAGGAAGGAAGGAAGGAAGGAAGGAAGGAAGGAAGGAAGGAAGGAAGGAAGGAAGGAAGGAAGGAAGGAAGGAAGGAAGGAAGGAAGGAAGGAAGGAAGAAAAGAAGGATGGAAGGAAGGAAGGATGAAAAGAAAGAAGGGAGAAAAGAAGGAAAGAAGGAAGGAAGGGAGAAAAGAAGGAAGGAAGGAAAGGAGAAAACAAGGAAGGAAGGAAGGAAGGAAGGGAGGAAGGAAGGAAGGAAGGAAGGAAGGAAGGAAGGAAGGAAGGAAGGAAGGAAGGAAGGAAGGAAGGAAGGAAGGAAGGAAGGAAGGAAGGAAGGAAGGAAGGAAGGAAGGGAAGAAAAAAAACTATCCAGTTAAATTGCTCCATCCGGATAGAGTGAATTTGGTTGTGGTTGTTTCAGATGTTCTTGTCCAGTTTTGTTCTTACATCCGTTCCCTCAGATTCCTGCAACTAAACTTGGATGTACATTCCAATAAAGATTAGGATAAATGATAACATGAACATGAAGTTTGACTTTTTGCACCATTACAATACTTATAGGCAATTAGTCATCATATCTCCTGCTCTCTGAAACACATGTTAATGCTCAATAGTACACATATATGCTTCTTTAATATATTTGCATTATACTAATATACATTCATTTTCAATGGCTTTTGTCCTTAATGGCTTTTTTCCCCCTAACATTACTTTTACTTTTATACTTTAAGTAGTTTTGAAACCAGTACTTTTATACTTTTACTTGAGTAAAAAACTTGAGTTGATACTTCAACTTCTACAGGAGTATTTTTAAACTCTAGTATCTTTACTTCTACCTGAGTAATGAATGTGCATACTTTTGACACCTCTGAAATTAGGTAAGAGTTGATAAAGACCAAAACGTGCATGACGTTAACTGGCTGATTGAATATGAAGTAACATTTTTAATGAAGTTTGTTACATATCTGTTGACATTTACTGTCATTTTTAACAGCATGAAAGCATAAAGTCCATTAATTAATGCCGTTGACAAGATGTGTAAGCACAATTACTATGGCATTTTTATTCAGTTCAGCTAAATACTGCTTAATTAATTAATCCCCAAAGGGAAATTCATGTGATGTGTATGTTATCTGTGCTCTGTGGTGCCAGTTCACTCAACAAACTTCATTTTAGTACACTTTATAGAGAAAACATGTCAAATTCAAGCCAAATTTAACACTAACTCAGTCTTAATCCATCCGGTTAAATCACCCCTACCCACTTCAGTCCAATTACAATCCATCTTAAAGCTGTTTCAGTATGATCTATACAATGTCCATTCATAAAAATAGTCAAGCAAAAAAAAGTCAAGGAATTGTTTTAAATCTTTTTTATTTTATTTTTTTTATTTATTTTTTTTCCCTTGTCTGCACACATATTAATGATTGATACCATGACGGTAGAAACCAAAGGTATATATATGCGCATTATCACTATATTTAATATATATACATATATATACGCATACATTTGCGTACACATACATAAGTATACACATACAAACCCAGTGATTTTTTTTTTTTTTGGGGGGGTGGGGGGTGCTGACGACATCCACTGACACGGAGACACAGGTCAAGCACTGGAAATCTGCAACAAAAAACCACAAACAAAACACGAAACCGACACAGAGCTGACCAAAACATGAACAGCAATCGACCCAAATCTTGAGATCTGATCGCAGTCTGAGCTAAGCTACCGCTACCGCTACCTAAACCCAAAAACTAGACAGCCAGCATGCAGGTGAACAAGCCAGTGTGTATGTCTATGTGTGTGTGTGTGTGTATGTATATGATCATGCGTGTGTGTGTGTGTGTGTGTGTGTGTGTGTGTGTGTGTGTGTGTGTGTGTGTGTGTGTGTGTGTGTGTGTGTGTGTGTGTGTGTGTGTGTGTGTGTGTGTGTGTGTGTGTGTGTAATAAACCAAACAAAGCTCCACCTGAAGTGTATCTATAGTGGGGGAGGGGGGGGAGCAACCCCGCCACCCGCGAGACCAGAGGCCGACACGGAAGAACCCGGAACCCAGGCCACCAGCAACCCCACAGAGGGGAGAAGTAGGAGGGAGGCAACCCACCGCCTGCGAGGCCCCCCCCCCCCCGGCGGCGGCCGAGGGGGCCCGCGGGCGGGGCCCCCACGGCGCGGGAAGAAGCAGCCAGAGATCCCGCGGCGGCGGACCGCGACCCAGGCAATCCCCGGCCACCCGGTCCGGGCCGGACACGCGGCCAGGAGGCCCTCACCCTTCAGGCCAACGACCTCCACTCGGCAGGGGGCCAGCCTGCCCGGAGAGACAGAGCCGCCCCGGCCGCCGACGCGTGCAGGTGCACCCGCCCCCACGAAAGTGGCCCTCCAAGACCAGAGGGGCGCCCCGCCGCAGAGGCAGCGGGGGGGACCGGAGACGGGCCCGGAGAGAGGGAACCCCCCAACAGGGCGACACCCGCGCAGGCCCGACAACGGAGGGCCCCAGACCCAGGCATCCCATTCATTCATTGTTTTAAATCTTCACTTTGATTTAGTTCGTATCCTTCCAGCCATGCAGCCATTTACTTTTACCTTTTTTCCACCGGTACAGAACATACCAGACCAATCGCAGCAGGTTTTGTGACTATAGCCTCGAATGTTTCATCTCTTAAAAAATCTGAGTCAAATCTACAGAAACTAGACAAACTCTTTGTCCTGAAGAGGATAGATAGTTAAGTTAAATTAAATATCTGTCACCAGAAAGAAATGTACTCTTTATCTTTCAGTTTGTATCCACATAAGTTAAAAGATCCACTTCAAAAATCACACTCGTCCTCCTTTCATTTTAATTTTTTTTTGTCCATCTTCATCCTCTGAGAAATTTACCAGCATGTACTTTTTCTCGTCTTTTTCCAGATTCCCGACCCCCGCACAGTTAAATCCATGACAATGTGGAGCTGTCAGTAGAAAATGTATCTGTATCTGAGAATAGCACCTGCAAAACTTGCTAACACATTTTTCGCTAATGGACTTGCTAATATCTTTTAATTATGCCTCAATTTCCGAAGTATAAACTATAAATATTCCAGCGACCTTTAACTGATAATAGGTGTGTAATTTTTCTGTAATAGCACAGTAATGACAGTGAAAATGCTTCCCCGAGGGATAGAAAAACTCACTTCTGAATTTCAAAATGACACACTGGTCTAGGGACAACGCCTGTACATCAGAGTTGCAGCTTTGCAGAGCAGCTAAGATGGCAAAAAATCCTCAAAATGTAAAAATAGGAGGAAATAAGTAAATGATGACATCAACTCAGGGCTGCATGGACTTCCTTTGAAGACCTGCCTGGATGAATTGTGCATAGACAAGAAGACTACAGGAAGCAAAATTAATGCATGGATTACACTCATTTAGATGACTCAATTTTTGGCAAACAAACAAAATTTTTGGCAAACATAAATGTTGGCTTGCTGACACATTTTTTTATATGGATAAAAAAAAAAGTAGCAAGATGCTGATGCATTTATTGTCACTACTGGTGTAAAATATTAAAGGGGACCTATTATGAAAAACAGGTTTTCTCTTGCTTTAACATATATAAAGTGGTCTCCCCTCAGCCTGCCAACTCAGAGAAGGAGGAAAGCAACCAAATTCTGGGACGGGAGCCTGAAATGGCACTGCCAGTCTCACCCACGGGCACCACTCTCCTCCCACCACCACGCGCCACACGCGGCTAACCGGACTGTAAGAATGATTTATGTTTATGTTCATGTTCTTCTTCTTCTTCTTCTCTGTTTTATTGGCGAATCGCAACCAGGCAAGATAGTGACAATTAATGCAAGCGGGATGTCAGCAGGGTGGACATATTTCAAAATAAGGGACGACGACAAAAGCAAGACAGACTGCGGGCTGTCGGCGCGGCTAACCGGCTAACGCTGGCTACAGCCACAGAGCAGCAGCTCCGCTGCTGCTGCTCAGCCAGGCTGCAGACTGGGGTGGGGCGACTCAACATCTCCCCCTAGCGGCGCTAACCGCTACTACAACAACAATGAAGTATCAGTGTGTGGTATTGGAGAATTTTTGCGAGTACGAGTATATGAGAGCAGTATTGGCCCCGATACCGATACCAGTATCGGTATCGGGGCATCCCTACTTTGAACAATTTGACGTAGAAGGGGACGAGCCACAAAAGAAGCACATCTCCTTGAAATGCCAATAGCTCTACCCATTTTTGATACAATATAATTCATGTGGTGAGACCAGGATAGAGTCTTATCCAACATCACTCCAAGTAGTTTAACACTTTGTACTTGTTGAATTGTAGAATTACATAATTTTAAATCAAGCTCCGGGTTGCTAGATAATCTGTGCCTCGTTCCATCACAATACTCTTTGTCTTTGAGATGTGAAGGACAAGTTTGTTACATACTATCCAGTCATGAACAACCTGTAGTCAGTTATGGCAGGTTGGCCAGATGTGGCCCAGAGGTGGGTAGAGTAGCCAAAAATTGTACCGGTACTCAAGTAAAAGTACTGTTACTTTAAAATAATATGACTCAAGTAGAAGTAAAAAGTAGTCATCCAAATAATTACTTGAGTAAAAGTAAAAAAGTAAAGTAAACTTGGTGAAAAAACTACTCAAGTACTGAGTAACTGTTGAGTAACGTCTGATTTATTTTTTTAACACAACAATTCAAACAGATAAAAGTACAAAATAATCATCTTCAGGCAAATTAAATCAATAAAATAATTAAATAATTAAAATTAATACAAAAATAGCTTAAATTAACATAAGTTTAAAGTAAATTCAAGTACTTTAATAAATGATAAAATAAATAAAATAACAGAATAAAACAAACAAAAAACAAAATTTCAAGCCTTTGTACTTTTCTTTTTTAACCAGAACTAGAACAAACATGAACTCATAGAAACTCTGTGTGTGTTTGAGTCTGTGTAAATGTGACAAAACATGCAAAAACAAACATTTTTCCCAAAGAATCACCCAGTGATGTCATGAGATTGACGCGTACGCGGATAAAAGGGATAAAAGAAAAGTAACAGCTCAACGTAGCCTAATGTAGCGGAGTAAGAGGAACAGTTTCTTCTTCACAAATCTACTCAAGTAAAAGTAAAAAGTATAGTGATTCAAAACTACTCCTAAAAGTACAACATTTCCCAAAACTTACTCAAGTAAATGAAACAGAGTAAATGTAACTCGTTACTCCCCTCCTCTGGTTGGACCGTACATGTGCATAGTTTGTGCTGAACAGGCCAGATGTGGTCCACCCTCACATGGGTTAAAGTAAGTGTTCAGAAGAGTTCAGACAGCCACACTCACTCTTAGTCAACACCTTCATTCAAGGCTAAATGTGGACTGACTGAAGAAAAAGTGAAGATTTTTATTCTCTGAAATAAAAACTCCTGTTTTGCACATTTTTTTGATTTTGATTTGATTTGATTTTTATTTTGCACATGTAAAAGAGAAAATTAAAAGAGAAGATAAGAAAACAAAACAAAGCAAACACAAAAAAAAAAAAAAATTTAAAAATTTCATACTTTAACAATTGATATCTTAATTTACATAAGCAAAAAGGAGTAGGAAGAAGTGTAAACGTATTTAATCCTATCTCCATTCACTAATCATTTATTAACAAGTATTTATACTCACACACTTACCTATACTTACATACACATAGTTGAGTATTTCTATATATTTGTACACACATGCCCATATAAATATTTATGATAATATACTTATTTACATCATACTATCTCTATATTAACTCCATCTGCTCTATATCTATATACATATCTACATATATATACATACACATACACATATAATGAACATGAAAACTATTCCACGAAAACAAACAAATATTTATTATTATTATTATTATTATTATTATTATTATTAATAATAATAATAATAATAATAATAATAATAATAATAATAATAATAATAATAATTATTATTATTATTGTACATAATAATAATAATAATAATAATAATAATAATAATAATAATTATTATTATTATTATTTTTATTATTATTATTACTGTACACAATAATAATAATAGTAATAATATTATTATTATTATTATTATTATTATTATTATTATTATTATTATTATTATTATTATTATTATTATTATTATTATCACCATTCTGCAAGATTTTAACATTAACGTGAAATGGATGAGACTTTTCTCTGCTCAGCTGCATGGGGGGACAGAACTTGAGTCGACATTTTTTTTTTACGGATTGACTGTGCTGTGTCAGGAGCAGGAATTAAAAAAGAAAAGGAAAAAAAAGAGAAGTGTATCCTGTGGGAGGGGTACAAAAAGTGGACGTGCGCCGCCCAGGCGGCACAAACATTTGGAAAGTCCACGCACAATCAGCAGCTGAATGCAGCCACATCCTCGCCCGTGGATTATACAGCGCAGCTCCCACACTCAACACCACCGACCTAAAAAGTAAGTTTGGATTCTGATTTCCTTTTCTGTTTGTGTTTTTCCTCGGGAGATGCGCGGTTTCCTTGAACTGAAAGCGCAGTTTTCATTAACTCTCAACCGGTCCGCTTTTATGTAGAGTTCAATAAGTTTAACCCAGGTCAAATCATGGCCGATTATGCGTCGATATTGCCAAATACTGGACTTTTTTTTTTTTTTTTTTGCAAACAAATAAGTATTGACTAAAAGGTCGGTTATGTATTCATGGCTCACTTATTCTCCTCATCACCACTTGGCAAGAAAAAAAATGAGATTTTCAACAGTCCCACTCCCATCAAACCAGGGGCGAAAATCCCGTTTCATAGTTGGGGGGGACAATAAACAGTAACATTTTAGAGAATAAATCCAGGGGGGGGCAAGGAATAAAAGTTTTAGCCTTCCTTTAATACAGCATTTTGACATTTTCATCTCTATCTCGCAAACAGGCAGAAGACCTTTCTTAGAGTAATACAAAACAATGGTATTAGCTGGAAGGTGGCAATAATACAGCACATCTGACATAATACACTGCAAAAACCAAAAATCTTAACAAGAATATTTGTCTTATTTCTAGTTAAAATGTCTCATTTTTAGTTAAAAAAAATCTCATTACACTTAAAACAAGACTCATCACTGGAAAAAAACAACCATTTTCACCTGTTTCAAGTAGATTTTAACTTAAAATAAGTAGAAAAATCTGCCAGTGGAACAAGATTGTTTTATTTATAAGATAAATCTTGTTCCACTGGCAGATTTTTCTACTTATTTCAAGTGAAAATTTACTTAAAACAGGTGAAAATTGTCAAATAACAAGTTATTTTTCTGGTGATGACTCTTGTTTTAAGTGTAATGAGATTTTTTTGACTAAAAATGAGACATTTTAACTAGAAATAAGACAAATATTCCTGGTAAGATTTTGAGTTTTTGCAGTGAGCGAGACTGCATTTGAAAAAGTTCCAATTTTTTGTAATGAGATTTTACTGTTTTTTATTTCGGTTTCGGCCACAAATTTTCATTTTGGTGCATCACTACTAAATATTTACTGCATTGTTCCAAAATTATTAATTCTGTCTCAAATTATTCTAGGGGGGGACAGCTTTACTAATGGGGGGGACTTGTCCCCCCTGTCCCCCCCGGGATTTTCGCCCCTGCACCAAACTATGCCTTTTAAATCTTATTTCTTGAGGTCCTGCTTGTATTTAAATGGTTCCAATGGAAACTGAAAGACATTTTGCTTCACAATGTAATGCATAAAAAAAGGGAAAAAACAAGAAAAAACGAGACTAACTGTTTTCCTTTGGAATTTGATAAACAGTTTACACTGGCTCTTCCTTTGCCCCCTATATGAATTATATAACTAGAGCAGTCTGCCGCTTATCTGATCCAGCATTGTGGTATTATTTAAAGAAAGGGATGCAGTGGTGCTTCCCGAGCGGTCCAGCAGAAGTCCAGTGACCACCAGATAACCTCTGGGTTCAGACCCCGATTGTGCATCAGGAAGAGGATCAGAAATATGGCAGGATCGCCTCGCGACTCACTTCCTGTTGGGACAGAAATGACCAAAAACCTGCACCGTTGAATGGAAAGGAGATATTTTATTTTATTTATTTATTTTTTTTCTTCCAAAGGAGATAAATCCTACGACGGATTATTAGGGCCAAACTAAGAAAAAGAAAAATGGAAATTACGAAAATAAAGTCATAATAATATGAGAATAAAGTCGTACAATTACGAGAATAAAGTCGTAATATTTTGAGAATAAAGTCGTAATATTTTGAGAATAAAGTCGTAATATTTTGAGAATAAAGTCGTAATATTTTGAGAATAAAGTCGTAATATTTTGAGAATAAAGTCGTAATGTTATTATAAATATATAAATATAACTCCACAAGATCCTCAATATTCAACATTTTAACACAGGGAGAAGATGCTCTTCCTGTTAGAGTTCTCGTAAATTAACACTTTATTCTTGTAATATTACGACTTTATTCTCGTAATATTACGACTTTATTCTCGTAAAGTTACGACTTTATTCTCGTAATATAACGACTTTATTCTCATAATATTACGACTTTATTCTATTTCGACTTTATTCTCGCAACATTACGACTTTATTCTCATAATATTACGACTTTATTCTCATAATATTACGACTTTATTCTCGTAATGTTACGACTTTATTCTCGTAATGTTACGACTTTATTCTCGTAATATTACGACTTTATTCTCGTAATATTACGACTTTATTCTCATAATATTACGACTTTATTCTATTTCGACTTTATTCTCGCAACATTACGACTTTATTCTCATTATATTATGACTTTATTCTCGTAATTTCACTTTTTTTTTTTTGTCTTAGTATGGCCCTAATACTCGGTCGTAAAATCCAGTTTCATTGTTAATATGAATAATCTGCTATAGCTAATCGGCATTAGAGAGTATATTTGTGTTACAACCTTTTTTTTTTTTTTTTTTTTTTTTTAATTTTTAAATTCTCTTTTTATTTAGAACAGCAGTATTCCATCTTACACATTTATACATTCAATCTTTAAACTTAAATTATTCTGTCCCTACTGTCCTCCAGGCATTTTTATGCACAGTTTTTGGAAACACTAACAGAAAGATAAAAAAAAACAAAAAAAAAACAGGGAGTGCACCCATGTTTACAGTCATTACATCACATAAAAAAATAGTTCACATGAAATCAGATGTGATTGGTTTCACATACTCAGTCCATTTGGACCAGATCTTATAAAAGTTTTATTTCTCAACCTTGAGGGAGGAAGAGATCTTCTCCATAACATAGATCTCGTAGATCAGGGATATTCAACTGGCGGCCCGCGGGCCACTTGCAGCCCGCCAGGAGCTTTTATGTGGCCCCTGGTCATATTTAAAAAAAGGGGGGGAAGTAGTTAGTGTTGTCCCGATTGATCGGCCGCCCGATCGATTGTTTTGCTGATATAATGCACAGATGAGTCATAAATAAAGGAGCTTATGGTTAATATTTTGGTTGCTTATTTATAACATCAAACTGGCTACTATGGACTGAAATGCTTAATATAATATTTAAATAAGGAAATCTTGGTGGAAAGTGGTGCTTTGTCATTATGGCGTGTTTTATTAAAAGTAGGTCAATATCAACTTCATTAAGTTTGCACAATACATGGTTTCAAAATGAACTTGCATTTAAAATAATATTTCTTTATCTGAATATTATATTTAACATTCACAATGACTAAATCTGGAAACAATTAATACATAATGAATATATAAACTAGACAGATATATTCTCCTGCTCATTCCTGTGCACAAATTTATTATATATACATAAATCTTCGTCTTTGAATGCAAAATACATTTTGAAACCCCCAAATTTTCCGCCTGCGCGTTTTGTGCGCACACGCAGTGTGGCCCCCTCCATACAGTCCTTTTGCAGATGTGGCCCCCTGAATAATCTAGTTGAAGACCCCTGTCGTAGATGATCCCAATCCAGTCGTTGATAGTGGGGGGTTCTACTTTTAACCATTTCCTTGTAACACATTTCTTACTGACTGCCAACAGTATAATCAGCAGTTTTTTGTCTTTTACATTCCACGTTTCGAACATTATGTCTCCCAAAAATAACGTTTCACAATTCAATGGCATGTTCACATTAAATATATTTTCCACATCAATCTGTATCTCCTTCCAAAAAGGTCTTATAGCTGCACTCCCAAAAAATATGGAAGTGGTTTTAGACTTTAGACCCACATAGTCTCCAACAGGCATCCCCGATATCTGCCCGATATCTTTGTGCTACAACCTTTTCATGACACAATTGGTTTGAGATATATGGAAACAAAACAAATCCTTATCAGCTGTCATTTCCTCACCGGTTCTTCTGACCAACTTTTAAAGAGTGGATTTCATCTGCTTCTCTCTCGCTGCTGCAGAGATTGCTGTTCTCCTGCCACACGAGGACACTTCACCTGCTGCCCGAGCATCTTCATCCCGGCTCGTACCGGAACCGACATTCAGAGATGGAGGGTCACATGACGCTCTTCTCCGTGCTTCTCTACATCACCGTTGCAGCCTCAGGTAAGTCCAGCAGATTATACTCATTTTTTGTTTTTCTTTTAGCTTTTTTTTTTATCTGAAGTTACAGACTTTTCTGCTTATAGTCTATGCAGAATTTCTGAAAATGTGCTTATTTAAAGTGTGAATATTTACAATATACAACATTTCTAGGGGTATTAAGGGGTGCTGGATCCAAATCTGCTGTATATGAAGCTCAAAAATGTCCCAAAATGCCTCAAAATTGAGAAATCCAACATGGCCGCCAGGCTGAAATCTATTTTTCAGTATATCTTTTTGACTAAACAAGGTACAAACATGAATTAAATGTACTTTTGTAAGTTTTCCTACATGACAACCTCTTTATCACTAATGACCACCTTTTTCTCTAGACTTGTGCTAATTATTGACACTTGATCTAAATCAGGACAGGATGTTAAATTCCCATGTGTGAAAACCTGTGAACATTTAATTCAAGTTCGTAACTTTTTGTACATTTGTTTGTACATTTGACCTCAAAACAAAATACAAAGTAAGTAAAAGTACCTAATAACAATAATAATAACTGAGTAATTATTCATAGTTAAAAACAACTTTTTTTGCAATATCTAAGCAGTTTCTTCACATTACATCTCAATTCTGAATATGGCATCGAATTGCCCATGTAGGAAAACTTACAAAAATACATTTAATTCATGTTTGTACCTTGTTTAGTCAAAAAGATGAAAAATAGATTTCAGCCTGGCAGTGCAACATGCATCCATGTTGGATTTCTCAATTTCGAGGAATTTTGGGACATTTTTGAGCTTCATATACAGCAGCAGTGGCGATTTTGGTCTGTAAATTTTGGTGGGGCCATGCTGGAAAATCTTATGCAATCAGTATCAAGTGAGAGAAGGGACCACAGCACCTTTGACCACAAAATTGAAGCTGAATAATGCCATCATCACACAAACAGTGCCAATCTAACGACATATATTATCATATCAATAGCGCTACCAAATGGGCACTGTTCAAGAGCTCATATCAAATACTTAAGATCGAAACAGCAACGTGACAACAATAAAAACACAATGCACAAGCACGACCGTGCACGAGCATGGCGTGTACGGCGCACATGCAATACACAGCAATTAATAAAGCCACCACAGAGAGTATACCACAGCCAAACAGCCATTTCAGCACCACAAACAGCTCCATCAGCGTCGGGGAGCCCACGTGAGGTTGTGTCCCCCCACACCCACACCCACACATGTATCACCAGTTGCGCATTACACAAAGTCCACTATAATTCAAAGAATATAAGTACATGGTCAGTTCCACTATAAAAATCTGTTAGACTCACCGGAACTCACAAGGAAAGCAGTAGAGCGCCTTTTTTGACGAGCTCCCGGTTAACCAGAGTTTCCTTTGAACCATTCCTTATTAAATGTCCTCGTTTTGTCTTTTCCGGCTTGACAAATGGTTAAATCATCCGGTCGATGTGGTCCCAAACGTTTTATTTCCAACTTCTGCTCAATTGATAAAGTGCTAAATCGCACACTCACCAAATAATCAACTTCATTCAAATAGAAAGAATGAAACGTCACCTATCAATCAAAGTACGTAGCCGGCGTAAGGCGCGCGTCGCCGCGTAACCTACGGCGTAGGTTACGTAACCCTCGGCGTAGGCTCTGCGTTGGTGTAACGCAGAACCATAAATCAGCCTTTATTCTGGCGCGGTTTGAAAAAGACAAGCGGGTGATTATGTACATTCACTGAGTGAATATTATGAAAGTAAAATATATATTTCTCGCTAGAAATAGTTTTTTTTTTATTCAGTCCGCAAATGACGGCGAAAAGCATTCTGGGAAATTCTGGGAACAGCCAATCACAGAGTGAGCTGTTTGACCGCCGTCTGCTTCAATTCAGAGCAGCCAATGAGAGGCGCTCTGGGGCCCTGAGCTCGCGGCCCCACTGTCCAAGCTAGTGTGTGCGCTGTACACGCGCACGCGCGCGCAGCAGTTCACCAGTAACAACATTACAGGCAGAGGGGCCAGCTCCGCTGAGCCCCACCGAGCGGAAACAGAGGAGGCTGGATCAGGCAGGGCGAACTATTTACACACAGTTACACTACAAAAAGTGTCAGCAGATCAAATTAAGTTGCATCAAATGAAAACTGCGGACATTTCATTGGAGACAAATTTATTATGAACTTATGTTTAATGACACATAATCTTCCCCTGCGCAGCTGCGCACTCTGGTGGGGCCGTGCCCCACCGGCCCCTAATGCAAAGACGCCACTGTACAGCAGATTTGGATCCAGCACCCCTTAATACCCCTAGAAATGTTGTCAGTTATAAATATTTGCAAAATGCCATCGGGTTCTGATTTTGTGAAAATTGACCCTGTCTATTAAGCCTTGCTTTTATTGAAAGACAGCAGGTTTCAGGGCCTGTATATTTAGAAGATTTCCTACCTCGGGGGGATAGTTCTGTCAAACCGCAGTCGGAGCCAGATAAGGATCTTTCCCTGTCTTGAGCTCTGACGTCATTTCACATTATCTAGGAATGAAAGAGCACGTTACGCTCTAGTGGGTTTCTCTTTTGTCTGCAGAGAGAAGTTATGCACATATATCCCTGCAGAAAGTGAAATATTGTTCCACTGGAGTTGAAAGATGAGGATGATATCACACAAAAAGACTCTTGAACCCACCTGGGAAGCATTTGTGTATTTATATTTTGAGCCCTAATAGTTAAAGTAGTGCTGGGCGGTATAGCGGTTCATACCGAATACCGAGTGTTTATTTTTCTTATGATATGAATTTTTCATATACCGAAATACCGGTGAGTATGTACAGTAGCGTACACAACGTTGGGAACGCCGCATGGCGCTACGTTCTGCCCACGCGGCGGAACGTAGCGCCGCTGGACACTGTTTGTGAGGGGACTGTTTAGCAGTAGTGATGCACCGATTGTTCGGTAACCGAAATTGTTCGGCCGAAAATGGCAAAAAAAACACTTTCGGTGTTTGTTGGAATAAGTGGGGAAAAAAACCGAACAATTAATAACGGCGTTGTAATATAAGGAAATAAACTGGCCGCTCCCGTACCGGTTGCACCACAAACATAAATCATTAGCCAACCAAAAAGTAACCACATAAGAATTTTACCAACATTCACCAGGAGGTGGAACCAAAACAACATAATGCTGGAAATTAAAACATGTTCAGTTTTTTATGTTCAATAAATATTTTCTACCTTGTAATTTTGTAAAAGATCAGTCAGACAACACTTAAAGTCTTTAAGTGTTGTCTGACTGATTCTCTCACTTCATTAGAATCAGAAGTGCCGGCCATGCAAACCTGTATTTATACTAGTTTGGACATTAATGTTTTTCTACAATATTTCCTCCTCATCACAGTAAAATAGGCCATTCTAAGCCAATTTACTGCAGCAATTCCTTTCCAAATCATTAGAAAATGTGGTTAACACCCAGTTGTGCATGAAAAAAAAAAATACCGTGATATACCGTGAAACCGATATAATTTTGAAAAATACTGTGATATAAATTTTTGGTCATACCGCCCAGCACTAAGTTAAAGGATCTTTTCTTTAAATTGGGGGCACACGACACAAGAAAACATGTGGATGCTGATAGATTTTTATGTCATCCCGTGTGGCCACTGCAGACGGCCGGTCGCCCGTAACAAATTAAAACCTGTAATCCCTACAAGGTGGTAAACGGATCAGAACCTGTCGCCGTCCCCTCAAGCCGTAATCCAGCTGCATGCTCTTAACGGTGCTCTGCAGTGCTGCTGCTGGGCGTTTGTGCTTCTCCTCCCTAAAATACATTGATGAAAAGTACGTGAACGATTATATTTCTTAGAAAAAACACAAAGTTTCATGTCAGAAGTGCATTAGGCAAAAAAAATAAAAAATGTCACAAATAAATTATTCAGTGTTTTCAACTCTGTCAGTGTTACATTTGACACTTTTAGGCAAACTGCATTTGGTTAGACTAATTCTGTGCATGTTTAAAGTTTAAAAATAAGCACTTTTTCTGTGACAAGTGCTCTTAAAAGTTAACTTCTGAATGTGAGGCACAATTTCTCTCAATCTGCAAATGTTATAAGTAGAAACAGAATTCACCCTGCTGCTATTTAATGCAGTTTTTGCCATTAAGCTTTAATTTATCAACCTCTGCTCGGAGGCGAAGCAAACACTTTAGTTAAAATAACATTTCTACACCCTCCAAGTCTACAAATATACGACAGAAAATAAATAATACACTTTTCAATAAGGGAAAATGGCCCTGCCAAGCATATGTTAAGATTATGTGCAACAATAAGAAACTAAAGAACAAGCCCATTACTGATTCAGGCTTCAGAACTGACCTGCTGTATGACCAATCACAATAAGTACTAAGCATCCTCTCATCAGGAGGGGTATTTTGGCCAACTGGCGGACCACGGACTGTCTGCTAGTGGAGTCTTTAAGAAGCTCTTTAGCTTAACTTTAAATGTTGTATAATGATTATCAGTAGGCCTGTGTTGAAAAAATTGATTTTCCAATTCTAAATCGATTCTCATAATAATTCCTAAAAATCGATTTGTATGTCTAAATATCGATTTTTTTTTTCATCATTACATTACAACTTTTTTCTATTTTTTAGTTTATGCCCAGAAAATTATGCCCCTGTCTCTTTAAAAGTGCAATAACCACTAATACTTCACGTATTTTTGGAAATATTTGTAAATATTTTGTAAATATTATCCGTTTATTTGGTGTTTAATACTTTTTTTTTCTCTCTTGTACATACTCTTTTTCTACTACTTTTTATATTGCTCTTTTTTATTATTTAACTATTTATGGTTATTTCTATTTTACATTTTTTGTATAAAGCATGTGTGTGTTTTGGCCGCTGCACGACTGAATTTCTCCTCTGGGAGATCAATAAAGTCTATTCTATTCTAAAAAGGAATGTTTTGTTGGACACGAGAATAACTGGTGCCATGTTTTTGCCTTTAAATATGTTTAAAGGTATAAAAACATTAAAGTTTTCAGTTATAATTGCATAAATTGTCTATATTTCATTACTTTATATACTGTCTTGGGGTTACATTTGCATAAAATGCTAAAAACCAAATTCTCAAAAATAAAAAAACTAAATAGACCGAAAATGGGAAAAATTAAAACGGAATGTGGGAAAAAAATATAAGCGATTTCATGCGTTTGCTGCCCTGGATCTGTTTGATAATTCTGACCCACACGATGTTTCTGAAAGCAGTTCTATCAGCATTCTGGGAGCTGATTGGTCCTTACAGCATCATTAGCTGCAATACTTGCTGTTTAATCTCAATATAATACTAGTATTTGCCATGTTGTGCCATGTTTTTTGCCTTTAAATATGTTTAAAGGTATAAAGGTTTTCAGTTATAATTGCATAAATTGTCCATATTTCATTATCATCATTTCTTTATATACTGTCTTGGGATTAAATTAGCATAAAATGCTAAAAACTGCCAATACTTACTGTTGAATCTCAATATAATACTAGTATTAATGTATTAAAGTATTAAATGTTGCAGAACTACAGTCATATAATTCATGCAACAGCTCAAAAAACTGTTTTAATAACACTAACCCAAATTGATATCAGGATCGAATCAAATCGTGATAATGGATTCTGAATCTTAAGAATCGGAATCGAATCGATTCTTGACATTTGAATGGATGCCCAGCCCTAATTATCAGTATTTGTTTTCATTTCTCTCTCCTGCAGCAGCTTGAGCAGAAAGCCCAGAGGGAGCTGTGTTACTGCTCTCTGCAGCTTCTCTGACCCCGTGCACTCAATATTTCAAGCATTATTTAAAACATCGCCGCGACATGCACGACTTCCTGTGTCTCGCATATTGTGTATTCGTCATTTTTTATATTTGTCCAATATTGTCATATGAATTAGTCATATTCTCTGACATTGTCTCCTGGGCTTTGGACTGCATTTCTGTTGAACAAATCAGGCACAAACATGAGGTGTGACACAGACTCCGGCACACAGAACGCTCCAACGAGACGGCGGATTCCCAGACTGGTGCTGAATATAGAGATGTGAGGAAGAAGAAAAAAGAGAAAGAGAAGTGTCAGAAGCATGTTTTTTGAGCTCTGTTTATTTGATGGGATGCTGGTCAGCTTCCAGCGGCTCCTGGAGCAGATATGATGGGAAATCAACTCAGGAGAAGAAGTAAACACAGAAAAGGTGAAAGTAAATCAAAAATAGCCTGCAGCCCACCACAAATCCCATGACATGCTCGGCCAGAAACCGGTGCTATATTGCGTTGTGCTTGAGCCGAGTGGCACTTTAGCTTTATTTAATCTTTTTGTTTGACCGCCCGGTCAGATTCTTCTCATGAGATTTCTGCAATCTCCCAATAATAGTAAAGCACATATATAGTCTAATAGTCTAAAGCACAGTTGAACAGGCCTTTTTGGTTTTGCTTTAGCAGGTTGGCTGAACTGCACTGTTGCACAATTAAAATGTGGAAATTATAATCAAATATTATAATATCGACCGACCTGGTTAAATAAAGGCAAAATAAAAAAAAATAAAAAATCTCTTGTGCACAGGTGACTATGAACTCACAGTAATTTTTAAGATCTCCCAAGCTGTTAACGGACATAATATGTTACTAGGGCTGGGCGATATGGACCAAAAGTCATATCTCGATATTTTCTAGCTAAATGGTGATACTCGATATATATCGATATTTTTTCTGTGCCATAATTGGGGTTTCCCCCAAAGCATTATAGCATAGCATCTCTGTTAGCATCTCTGTTAGCATATCTGTTAGCATCTCTGTTAGCTTCATTTTTTTCTGAGGCAAACCCTTAAAAAAACAGTCAGTTTTAATACAAAGCCTCGTGCCAAATGTCACACAGGTTCCTTTATTAACAGAGGTCTGCACAATATCGAAATGTATAAAACAAATGAAATAAAAATAAACTGCCTGCATATATAGAATAAAAATGGTTCTTGAATAAAATAAAACAAATATCTTTCCTGCATAACAATTACATTAAAATACACTGTGCAATTAATACAATGTAGACAGTAACAGGCAGACTTTTCCACTGAGGTTGACAGTTGTGCAAATAACAAAACATTTGTGCAAATCTCAAATAAAACATTCAAGTCAATTTGTCACAAAATAAGCTATATCAAAATAATTTTTTTTTTTATTTTTTTTTTAATAATTGATATAAAGGATATTGTCTCGTACCATATCGCGTTTGAAAATATATCGATATATATTAAAATCTCGATATATCGCCCAGTCCGATCTCTTGTGCAGGGTGACTATGAACTCACAGTAATATTTAAGATCTCCCAAGCGGTTAACGGACATATGTTACTAGGGCTGGGCGATTTTGGACAAAAATAAAATCCCGATTTTTTTTTCTTTCTCTGAAAACCCGATTTCCGATTTCGATTTCGATTTCGATTTTTTTGGTAAAACTACAAAAGACAATGGAATAAATAGTTTCAAATATTTTATCTTTATTTTTAAAGAAAAATAGCAAACAAATTTCCCTATTGGGAATGAATGAGCTGTTATAACATGATTTTACACATATAGACATGTAGCTGAGTAGCTGTGCGGGCAGATAGTGCAGATTTCATTTCATGTCATTTATTTATTTAGCACAAATCTTTTTTACAAACAGTGCATGGAGGGAACGAAGCCCAAAGGGCTTGTACAGAGTTCCACTCCCATCAACAACTGTGATGAAGTAATAAAGATAATGTACAACAAATTTAAAAAAATTATAAATAGAGAACATGGATACAATGTCTGGATTACATTAACGATTAAAGAAGGTTAAGACAGAATAAGATGTTTTTTTAATAACTTTCTGAAGGAGGTAAAAGTTAACGTTGACTTCAGCGACACATTCAAGTCATTCCAGAGTTTTGGATCTAAATGTTAATATTAAATTGATGACCAGATGTTCGACAGAAGGGTAAATCAAGATCGCCACTGTGTCTAGTTGGATATGAATTAAAATCAGATGAAAAAGTAAAAAAACTGCTGGAAAGTGACAGAAAGATGTTGTTTTCTATTGATAAACTTATGCACAAACAAGCATGAGTGAAAAACATTAAGTTTATGAATGGAGAATGACATTCATTAGACTGACCTTCCACATCCACAGAACTGTCAAAGGAGACCACTAAACTTACTATAAATTAACATTGAAGTTACACTCATATGTGTATTATCAAGCAATTATTTCAATATTCCTTTGACCACATTATCTTTTAATGGCCGTACTTATGAAGTAACCGATCATACTGATCGCATCGCCCACTGATCACTTATGCACTTTTCCCGTGTTTAAACATCACGAAATCC
This sequence comes from Cololabis saira, assembly GCF_033807715.1. Classification (NCBI taxonomy): domain Eukaryota; kingdom Metazoa; phylum Chordata; class Actinopteri; order Beloniformes; family Belonidae; genus Cololabis; species Cololabis saira. Next base: position 6,007,744 of record NC_084597.1, on the reverse strand, counting down.
CACTTAAGCAGGTAATAAACACTATTTATTACCTATTGCAGCACACATAATGTATTAAATCAGTCAGACCCAATGATTAATTAATGTAAATAGCAGTTGCTTGGTTTGAAAAAGATCTAAGGAGTTATCGTAAAACTGTGTTGCATTAAAACAGTTTAACATTAAAAGTGGACATACTTCTGGACATTGACCCCTGAATCAAATAAAACACGTGTCGCTGCAGGTCTTAAGTTAGTGTCGATGGTTTTTCTTGTAAATAATTATTAGTAACATATTATGTCCGTTAAGAGCTTGGGAGATCTTAAACATTACTGTGAGTTCATAGTCACCTGTGCACAAGAGATATTATAATATTTTATTATAATTTCCACATTTTAATTGTGCAACAGTGAAGTTCAGCCAACTTGCTAAAGCAAAACCAAAAAGGCCTGTTCAACTGCGCTTTAGACTTTATTGGGAGATTGCAGAAATCTCATGAGAAGAATCTGACCGATATGTGAAACCTTTAACAATATATATATATATATATATATATATATATATATATATATATATATATATTGCTAAACAATGAGCTAGGACAATAAGAACGTGGTGTAAAAGGCCTAAATGGCTGAAACTCACTTTGTGTGTGTTTTGGGGTGGGGAGGATTTGAAAAATCATTGAATAATCCCCCTGCGGTTTCAAATTTTTCCTTCAAATGCTGATCTCTGGTCGTAACGAATGCCCCACACGTACTGAAGACGGTGCAGATCAGAGCTTGATGCCTCACGTTCCCGGGGCTTATCAATGGACTGATGCACTGTTGCATTGTTCTAATAATATTACCCATTTTCAGTACTCGAGTTGTAAAAAACAATCAGGGGGGATGGTGGATTTTATCATATGGAGACAGATAATTTGTGCTGATTACAATTAATATAATATATTACAAATAATAGCAGTGACCAAAACACCTGCAGAAATACTGCAGGAATGACATAGCAGCAGTTAAATGCAGCCTTCTGTAAGCTTTAAATATCCACTGGGCTTACATCAAATACATCAAAACACAACAATAAAAAACACTTTTCTGAACTTATCAATATGACTCTGTCCTTCACAGGATAAGTAACATGGATCACTGCAAAAACTCACAATCTTAACAAGAATATTTGTCTTATTTCTAGTTAAAATGTCTCATTTTAGTAAAAAAAATCTCATTGCACTTAAAACAAGACTCATCACTGGAAAAAACTACAATTTTCACCTGTTTCAAGTAGATTTTCACTTGAAATAAGTCGAAATGTCGAGAAAAAAAAGTTGAAATGTTGAGAAAAAAGTCGAAATGTCGAGATTAAAAAAGAAAGGAAAAGGGAAGAAAAAAAGAAAAAAAGAGAAAAATCAGAAAAATAACACCAGAAAAATAACTTATTTGACCATTTTCACCTGTTTCAAGTAGATTTTCACTTGAAATAAGTAGAAAAATCTGCCAGTGGAACAAGATTTTTTTGCTTGTAATGAGAAGATAAATCTTTTCCCACTGGCAGATTTTCCTACTTATTTCAAGTGAAAATTTACTTGAAACAGGTATGTTACAACCAAAAACGTAATAATGGCCAATAACGTAATAACTGCCAATAACGTAATAATTTTGGCCATTTCAAATGTAATTAGGCCAATAGTGTAATAATGTGCCAATAATGTAATAAAACTTTTGAGCCAATAACGTAATAACTTTTTGCCGATAATGTAATAAGGCATTACATTATTGGCTGGTTATTACGTTATTGGCCTGGTATTAAAAAATTATTACAAAATTATTACATTATCGGCAAAAAGTGATTACATTATTGACTCAAAAGTTTTATTACATTATTGGCAGTTATTACGTTATTGGCCGTTATTACGTTTTTGGTTGTAACAAGGTGAAAATTGTCAAATAAGTTATTTTTCTGGTGTTATTTTTCTGGTGATGACTCTAAATGTTGAAATAGCAGTAAAACCACATTCATTGATGAAATGACATAAGGGATGGAAAGGGGGGATGGCAGTTTTACAGGGGGGATGATTTGGACCGTTTTTATTTCAGGGGGGGATGCCATCCCCCCTCAACTCCAGTACTGCCCATTTTGCTGCAGCAGAGGCAGAGTCTTAAATGAAACTGTTCAATTTATAGATCTTATACTGGATGTGCTTCACTGATTGGCTCACACGTATTTCTGGGTAAATCGCAGTAAGGCAGCGAGACCAGACTTCTCTCATTTCAGTGCTGGCTGAAAAGGCAAAAGGACCACAATGCAATTAGAAAAACACGGATACATTTAATTGTGAGGTAATTTCTTTATTAGTTCTACTAAATCCATCCCAGACTACACATTTCAAAGCCAGAAATGTCACCCTTTTTTCACGGTTGGCCATGATTGTTAAGTCTTTGTGTCTGAATCACTCGGGCCTCTCCTGCTTGTTTGCGGTTCATCTATATTCTCGGAGCAGACCTCTGCCGGGCTGCAGCAAAACAAACACCAGGCAGGTCTTAGTTTCACCACGCAGCCTCCCCGGGAGGTTAATTGTGGTAAAAAGGTTTCGGGTTTGTTGTGAACATCTTACACGATCCAGCCTTCTGGTTCATCTCTGGGCATCTGTGGTGGAAATTATCCGATTCCCTTTCTGTCTTACTAGAGCATCATTTTGTTAAGGGGATTTACTAAGAATAAGTTTATATGCTTTCATTGCAGAAAAAAAAATATTAAAAATACTATTTTCCCCATACTAAATATTGCTGCAGTGCTTTTATTACATACTGAGCCAGATGTTTTTACATCCTCCACCTAGGGCTGGGCGATATGGACCAAAAGTCGTATCTCGATATTTTCTAGCTGAATGGCGATACTCGATATATATCGATATTTTTTCTGTGCCATAATTGGGGTTTCCCCCAAAGCATTATAGCATAGCATCTCTGTTAGCTTCATTTTTTTCTGAAAAAACTGCCTGCATATATAGAATAAAAATGCTTCTTGAATAAAATAAAACAAATATCCCTTTCCTGCATAACAATTAAATTAAAATACACTGTACAATTAATACAATGTAGACAGTAAAAGGCAGACTTTTCCACTGAGGTTGACAGTTGTGCAAATAACAAAACATTTGTGCAAATCTCAAATGAAACATTCAAGTCAATTTGTCACAATATAAGCTACATCAAAATCATAAAAAAAAAAATAAATAAATAAAAAATAATATTTTTTTTTTAAATCGATATAAACGATATTGTCTCGTACCATATCGCGTTTGAAAATATATCGATATATATTAAAATCTCGATATATCGCCCAGCCCTACCTCCACCCCTCCAAAGGTCCAGTAAAATCAGACTGATGTGCCGTTTCTGACCAGTGGACGGCGTTTGTTTCTTCCTTTGAAGTGTGTTAAAGCGACCAGGGAGATATGATGCATCTGCGCCGGTCTTAAGCCACGTTTACACATAGCCGGGTATTTATATAAACGGATATTTCCCCCTCTACGTTTTGAAAAATATCTTCGTTTACACGAACCGCATAAATATGCTGTTAAGGTGCTATGAGCAGCCAAACCTGCAGGGGGCAGTGTAACGAGAAGCGTAAAGTCATGCTAGCCAATCAGAATCCTGGAAAAAAACGTCAACAAATGACACGTGTGAAGCCTGAATAATATGGTTCCGCGTTAAATCGACGGCGTAGCCTACGTACGGTGCGCTTCGCCGCGTACCCTACGCCGTAGCTCTGCGTTGATGTAACGCAGAACCATAAATCAGCCTTGACTGCAGTTACTTCCAAGATGAACCAGAGTCTTTCGTATGGAGTGACAGAGAAGTGGAGTTACTTTTAAGTGTGACTTTAGAATATAAAACAGGTAAAATACAAGAAAATATTGACGGTGGCCAAACAAATTGTAAACACAGGTCGCACACATGACGCTGGTGACGTTTCTGTTGCATAATGTGACGTTCTGAAGCCTAAATCAACGTTTTCCTCTGTTTAGACGCAAACGTGAAAACGGAGTTTTTGAAAATCTCCACTTTGGCCGGAGTTTTCAGAAATGATCGTTTTTGGTGACTTTGAGCTCCGTTTTCGTGTAAACGAACGGCCAAAACGCATGAAAATGCATCTCTTAGCACATGCATTGAATCAGGAAAGGCTCATTGTAAATTAAAAGAAAACAAACAAACCCCCCCCGCCCCACTGATAAATTGGAAATAATTTTAAAAAGAAGGGCTAGACCAGGGGTTCCCAAACTTTTTTTGCCAGGCCCCCCTTTTGTACATAACAGAATTTTCGAGCCCCCCCCCGACCCCAACACAGACACATCTTTTGCATTCAAATGCGACTGCAATTTATTTCATATTTTGAACATATGTGCGAAAAAACTGTCCATCTCTGTAAAAATAGATTTTCAACCTGACCAGCTCCCAGAGATTGAAACAATAACAATACAAACAGGAGCCAAAATCTGAACATTTGCTCTACAAAAATTACACCTTTAATTCCCACATGTTTTCAGTGATGTGAGTGGGCTTGCTTCATGTGTGCAACACATTTCTTTTTTTTTCCTTGTTACTGTACAATACAGTATGCATAACTTTCAACATATTTTTTTCCAAAAATAACCAGCTCCCTGAGGAAAAAAACCCAGCAGCAACAGCTCAACAAATAATCAAAATTTCAACAATTGCTCTGCAAAAATGTCAGCTTTAATCTCCACACCTTTTCAGTGAGGGAGGTGGGCTTGCTTCATGTTACAGATCCCCCCTATTTCCTGTCTCTCTCTCACTGCACATATGTATTGAAGGCAAAATCTTAAAGAAATAAAAAATCAAAAAACATTTCTTTTGAAAACTACCTTCCAACCTCGCCGCGCCCCCCCTGCAATAGCGCCGTGCCCCCCCTAGGGGGCGCGCCCCCCAGTTTGGGAACCACTGGGCTAGACCTAAATGTGTTTCTGGCCACAAGCAGACAGTGCTGTCACTGACTGACTCCGTGAACATAAACCTACGGTTCAGTTCACTCTGGTTGCTTGAAGGGATTGGACACGCTGAAGTCGTCACCCGTCACATGAGCGGAGGGTGATGGAAAGGTTTTGCTGTATTCAGTTACTAACGAGTGGGTGGTTGCTGGAACACTTCACTATTGCTGCTGCGCTTTCTGGACTAAACACTCAGTAACAACAGACATGACAGAAACCTAGGGCTGGGCCATATATCCAGATTGTTTCAGGCTTAGACACACACACACTTTGAGAATATGGTGATGGTCAAAGGCAAAAATGGGCCGAAAAAAGAAAACGGCAAATATGATCCAATTTTGGGCCAACCATTCCTCGCTCTTTGGATATAAGTTGATAGAAAATAGATCTCATGTAAAAATTTTAGCTGTAGTAAACTGAATATTCATAGCAGTCATCTTTTGAAGCTCTGGAGTTCAGTTAGTTTAACATAGTTTTATGATGAATGTATGACGTGTTATTTGAATTTATAGGTTTTGCTTGTAGAGAGTCTTCACTATCTGTGTCCTAATTTTAAGTGCTTGTGTGGTTTTTGCTTGTGTGGTTTTTGCTTGTGCAAGCTCTATCTGCATCCAGGAATTCACCATGGCACTTCATCAAAGGAATTCACAGATGTTTTAACTTCATTTACTGGATTCTCAGCAGATTTCCTTCTTTGGAAATCTAAAAGTAATTCCAGATGTTGATGCAAGTTTCTACTTCTCCAGCACTGATGGTGTAAAGCAGGTGTTAATGACTCCCCTTTTCAAGATCCCAGCAGGCTATCTGTGTGGCTGATACTCGATTTAAATGTGTGCAGACTTTGCCCTCTCGTGAAACTGGTCTACACGCCTCCTGTTCACAAGCATTTCCACCAAACCAACTGCAACAGGCCGGGGGCAGGTTTTATACGACCCACTAGCCCTTGGATCAACAAGTTTGCACTAAAAAATCAACAAATCAGCAAGTTTGCACTGCATTTCAACAAATCAGTGAGTTTACACTACAAATCAGAAATTTTGGACTAAAAATCAACAAATCAGCGAATTTGCACTACAAATCAGCAAGTTTGCACTACAAATCAGCAAGTGTGCACTACAAATCTGGTGAATTTACAGTACAAATCAGCAAGTTTGGACTAAAAATCAACAAATCAGCGAGTTTGCACTACAAATCAGCGAGTTTGGACTAAAAATCAGTGAGTTTGCACTACAAATCAACAAATCAGTAAGTTTGGACTAAAAATCAACAAATCAGCGAGTTTGCACTACAAATCAGCGAGTTTGGACTAAAAATCAGCAAGTTTGCACTACAAATCAGCAAGTTTGAACTAAAAATCAGCAAGTTTGAACTAAAAATCAACAAATCAGCAAGTTTGCACTGCAAATCAGCAAGTTTGCACTACAAATCAGCAAATTTGCGCTACATATCAGCAAGTTTGCACTACAAATCAGCAAGTTTGCACTACAAATCAGCGAGTTTGCACTACAAATCAGCAAGTTTGGACTAAAAATCAACAAATGAGTGTGTTTGCACTACAAATCTGCGAGTTTGCACTACAAATCTGCGAGTTTGCACTACAAATCAGCGAGTTTGCACTACAAATCAGCGAGTTTGCATCACAAATCAGCGAGTTTGCACTACAAATCAGCAAGTTTGGACTAAAAATCAGCAAGTTTGCACAACAAATAAGCGAGTTTGCACTACAAATCAGCAAGTTTGGACTAAAAATCAACAAATGAGTGTGTTTGCACTACAAATCAGCGAGTTTGCACTACAAATCAGCAAGTTTGCACTACAAATCAGGGAGTTTGCACTACAAATCAGCAAGTTTGCACTAAAAATTAACAAATCAGCAAGTTTGCACTAAAAATTAACAAATCAGCGAGTTTGCACTACAAATCAGCGAGTTTGCACTACAAATCAGTGAGTTTGCACTACAAATCAGCAAGTTTGCACTAAAAATTAACAAATCAGCGAGTTTGGACTACAAATCAGCGAGTTTGGACTACAATAAAACCTAATATTCTCTCAGGTGTAAGTCGCTTGACAGTAGTAGTAGTATCAATAGACAATGTCCTGTATGGCTGGTTCACCCGAGTTATTTGAATTTTAATTTATCGTAAATGAAGTTGAAGACGGACTTCCATCCTCTTTTTAATCAAAAAGCTGTTTTTCCAAATCTGCATTCACTGCAACGCTCCTGCAGCCTCGACTAGACCACTGAAATCCAGTGTTCGTCATTTAATTATCCAACGATAATAAGAGCATCATCCAGGTTCTTGCAGTGTACTGTGATGTCAGTGTGAACGCGTGTATGTCCTCAAAATATTAAATATGACGGCAGAAGGGCACGACGTGGAGCTGCGCCAGCAGCTTATTAAAGCACCAGCTGATTATTACACACGAGGCAGTTGTATGCTAACTCCTCAGATCATTTTCAGATTAACTTTCTCAGACAGGGCACAATAACCAGGACTGGAGTTGAGGGGGGATGAGGGGGATGGCATCTCCCCTGAAATAAAAACGGTCCAAATCATCCCCCCTGTAAAACTGCCATCCCCCCTTTCCATCCCTTATGTCATTTCATCAATGAATGTGGTTTTACTGCTATTTCAACATTTAGAGTCATCACCAGAAAAATAACACCAGAAAAATAACTTATTTGACCATTTTCAACTGTTTTAAGTAAATTTTCACTTGAAATAAGTAGAAATATCTGCCAGTGGGACAAGATTTATCTTCTTATTACAAGCAAAAAAATCTTGTTCCACTGACAGATTTTTCTACTTATTTCAAGTGAAAATCTACTTGAAACAGGTGAAAATTGTTGTTTTTTTTTCCAGTGATGAGTCTTGTTTTAAGTGTAATGAGAATTTTTTTACTAAAATGAGACATTAGACAAATATTCCTGTTAAGATTTTGAGTTTTTGCAGTGTAGCAATATTTACTTTCAATTTGATCAGCTACACTGCAAAAACTAAAAATTTCACCAGGAATATTTGTTTTATTTCTAGTTAAAATGTCTCATTTTTAGTCAAAAAATGTCATTACACTTAAAACAAGAGTCATTACCAGAAAAATAACTAATTTAACCTGTTTTAAGTCAATTTTCACTTGAAATAAGTAGGAAAATCTGCCAGTGGGACAAGATGTATCTTCTTATTACAAGCAAATACATTTTTCTACTTATTTCAAGTGAAAATCTACTAGAAACAGGTGAAAATTGTTGTTTTTTTCCAGTGATGAGTCTTGTTTTAAGTGTAATGAGATTTTTTTTTACTAAAATGAGACATTTTAACTAGAAATAAGACAAATATTCTTGTTAAGATTTTGAGTTTTTGCAGTGATCCATTTTACTTATCCTGTGAAGGACAGAGTCATATTGATAAGTTCAGAAAAGTGTTTTTTATTGTTGTGTTTTGATGTATTTGATGTAAGCCCAGTGGATATTTAAAGCTTACAGAAGGCTGCATTTAACTGCTGCTATGTCATTCCTGCAGTATTTCTGCAGCTGTTTTGGTCACTGCTATTATTTGTAATATATTATATTATTTGTAATCTGCACAAATTATCTGTCCCCATATGATAAAATCCACCATCCCCCCTGATTTATTTTAACAACTCCAGTACTGACAATAACCACTATCATATAAGCTGGCTGGGCCAGTTGGACACGTTAACAATTATCTTTGCGTCTGACTGAAGTCTTTGTGATTTTTATCCACTATGTGTGCGGCATTTCCTGGCAGGGAAACAGTGTTGGATTTGCCCCCTGCTGCAGCAGCCGGCCCACTGGGACTCAGGCTGCATGATGTTAACGCCAGACCTCCTGCTGCACTTTAGCCAACCCCCAAGTCTCCCGCCACGGTCTGAGGGAAAAGTACAAAAGTGATTAGTGAGCGGCTGGAAAAGGAGGAGGAGGGAGCGCCGTCTGAAAAAAATGGGATGTTAAAGAGGGACGCGGAGCTAGACAGACAGAGAGAAACACAAACAGAGATAACGGGATTCTTAAAGGCCAATTCATGGAGACGGTGAGGGAGTGGGAGGTGAAATCTGTGACTGTCAAAGAGCTGATAAAGTGTTCAGAGGAAAGATCTGGAGAGAAGAAGAAAGAAAGAAAGAAAGAAAGAAAGAAAGAAAGAAAGAAAGAAAGAAAGAAAAATTTGCCAGAAAGAAAGAAATGAGCAAGAAAGAAAGAAAGAAAGAAAGAAATGAGCCTGAAAGAAAGAAAGAAAGAAAGAAAAATTAGCCTGAAAGAAAGAAAGAAAGAAAGAAAGAAAGAAAGAAAGAAATGAGCCTGAAAGAAAGAAAGAAAGAAAGAAAGAAAGAAAGAAAGAAAGAAAGAAAGAAAGAAATGAGCCTGAAAGAAAGAAAGAAAGAAAGAAAGAAAGAAAGAAAGAAAGAAATGAGCCTGAAAGAAAGAAAGAAAGAAAGAAATGAGCCAGAAAGAAAGAAAGAAAGAAAGAAAGAAAGAAAGAAAGAAAGAAATGAGCCTGAAAGAAAGAAAGAAAGAAAGAAAGAAAGAAAGAAAGAAAGAAAGAAAGAAAGAAAGAAATGAGCCTGAAAGAAAGAAAGAAAGAAAGAAAGAAAGAAAGAAAGAAAGAAAGAAATGAGCCTGAAAGAAAGAAAGAAAGAAAGAAATGAGCCAGAAAGAAAGAAAGAAAGAAAGAAATGAGCCTGAAAGAAAGAAAGAAAGAAAGAAAGAAAGAAATGAGCCTGAAAGAAAGAAAGAAAGAAAGAAAGAAAGAAAGAAAGAAAGAAAGAAAGAAAAAAATTTGCCAGAAAGAAAGAAATGAGCAAGAAAGAAAGAAAGAAAGAAAGAAAGAAAGAAAGAAAGAAAGAAATGAGCCTGAAAGAAAGAAAGAAAGAAATGAGCCTGAAAGAAAGAAAGAAAGAGAGAAAGAAAGAAAGAAAGAAAGAAAGAAAAATTAGCCTGAAAGAAAGAAAGAAAGAAAGAAAGAAATGAGCCTGAAAGAAAGAAAGAAAGAAAGAAAGAAAGAAATGAGCCTGAAAGAAAGAAAGAAAGAAAGAAAGAAAGAAAGAAAGAAAGAAATGAGCCTGAAAGAAAGAAAGAAAGAAATGAGCCTGAAAGAAAGAAAGAAAGAAAGAAAGAAAGAAAGAAAGAAAGAAATGAGCCTGAAAGAAAGAAAGAAAGAAATGAGCCAGAAAGAAAGAAAGAAAGAAAGAAATGAGCCTGAAAGAAAGAAAGAAAGAAAGAAAGAAAGAAAGAAAGAAAGAAATGAGCCTGAAAGAAAGAAAGAAAGAAAGAAAGAAAAATTTGCCAGAAAGAAAGAAATGAGCAAGAAAGAAAGAAAGAAAGAAAGAAAGAAATGAGCCTGAAAGAAAGAAAGAAAGAAATAAAGAAAGAAATGAGCCTGAAAGAAAGAAAGAAAGAGAGAAAGAAAGAAAGAAAGAAAGAAAGAAAGAAAAATTAGCCTGAAAGAAAGAAAGAAAGAAAGAAAGAAAGAAAGAAAGAAAGAAAGAAAGAAATGAGCCTGAAAGAAAGAAAGAAAGAAAGAAATGAGCCAGAAAGAAAGAAAGAAAGAAAGAAATGAGCCTGAAAGAAAGAAAGAAAGAAAGAAAGAAAGAAAGAAATGAGCCTGAAAGAAAGAAAGAAAGAAAGAAAGAAAGAAAGAAAAATTTGCCAGAAAGAAAGAAATGAGCAAGAAAGAAAGAAAGAAAGAAAGAAAGAAAGAAATGAGCCTGAAAGAAAGAAAGAAAGAAATAAAGAAAGAAATGAGCCTGAAAGAAAGAAAGAAAGAGAGAAAGAAAGAAAGAAAGAAAGAAAGAAAAATTAGCCTGAAAGAAAGAAAGAAAGAAAGAAAGAAAGAAAGAAAGAAAAATTAGCCTGAAAGAAAGAAAGAAAGAAAGAAAGAAAGAAAGAAAGAAAGAAAGAAAGAAATTAGCCTGAAAGAAAGAAAGAAAGAAAGAAAGAAATGCCAGTTCATGGAGACAGTGAGGGAGTGGGAGGTCAAATCTGTCAAAAAGCTGATAAAGTTGTTCAGAGGAAAGATCTGGGAGAGAAGAAGAAGTAAATAGATTGGGCTAAGAAAGAAGTATGAGAAACATATCAAAAAAAGAAGTATGAGAAACAGATGAAAGGCTGCGAGACGTGAGGGCTGAGTGAAACTACAGAGCAGAAAATGAAAAAATCGAATGGCAATTAGTTACAAAAAGAGGAATTAGTGAGCTGTCAGGGAAAGCTTCTGAGAGAAATATCAGAACAAGAGGAGTGAGAAAAAGAGATGAGTGAGGTTTCACAGAAGTCATGCTGTCGTAGATAAACAAAGTCATGTTAAAAATGGCTTTGAGAGTGAAAACAGAGCACTTCCCCTGCTGTACTCGAGTGAGCCGGCTCGGCCTGCCGGCTCGGCCTGCAGTCAGACTGGGTGGCAGGAGACGCGACCACTTGTCGCTGCTCGTACCGATTTCAATCTCCTACAATGTTATGCCCCTCCCAAATAACAATCCATTTGTGACTGCCGTGCTTTTCCTCTGTTTGAATACTGAAAGCTTCACAACGCCGTGTTCCTCTGTCGCCGCTGTTTTCTTCCACCATGTTTGTCGCAGGGTCATCAAGATAGTTCAAGGACACAGTTTCATAAAATAATCATATTGGTGTCTAAGTAAAAGTAAATTCGCTGTTTACCAAACTTTTTTTTTTTTACCAGTGTATTGTATAAATACTATTTGTTGTGTTTTTAGGGCCCGAGCACGTACAGTGCAAAGGCCCTATTGTATCTGAAGGAATTTTTCTTTATTCTTTTTCTTTTTCTTTTTCTTCTGACGAAAGGAGGGCCTTTTTTCCCCCTAAACGTGCCCTAAAAGTCACCAAATTTTGCACGCAAGCCAGGCCTGACGAAAAATTTGATATTTAATGGTTTGCATTAATGGGTGTGGCTTAATGGCTCAACAGCGCCCCCTAGAAACTTTGTGCCTCAAGCCCCACAATACGGTTTGACATACATGCACGAAAAATCGGTACACACCTGTATCATGTCATAACTTAAAGAAAAGTCTCTTGGCGCCATGGCCGAAACCCAACAGGAAGTCGGCCATTTTGAACTAATTGTGTAATTTTGGCGCAATTTATGCCATTCCTTCGGCAGTTAATACGGCCCGAACTGTAACGTGCACCCAGGTGTGTTATACATCAAAATGTGCGTCTCGATCCTGCGACAATGCCCATTACTTTTCTCAGTGAAAAGCGTTACCGTGGCGACGTTAGACGCCAAAAAGCGCGCCCCCCCCTCCCTTCATCTGATTGGTCCATATTTGATAGTTCCTACTTTCTGCTATAACTTTTAAATAGTTTGACATAAAGACTCGTGGGTGGTGTCATCGGACTCAGTTTTGAGTCCTTGAACATAATTGGTGCAAATTAGCCCCGCCCCTTTATCTGATTGGTCGATATCTGATAGTTTTCTGCAATATTTTTTGAATGGTTTGACATAAAGAGTCCTTGATCTTTATGGGTGAAAATTGCACGTGTAAGGGCCCGTTCATCGCTGCTTGCAGCTTTAATTTCTCTTTATTTCTTTGTAAATGGAACTTTTTTCAGACTTCAGACTTTTATTGTCATTGTACGAGGCATACAACGAAATAAAAGCAGCACGGAGTGGTGTTTTCCTTCAAAAATGTAAGTAAAAAAAGTAGAATAAGTATAAAATAAAATTGTACAAAATAAAATAGAATAGACTCTGTATCACAGTATATATAGAAAATGTGCAACGGTGCAGCAGTGCAAACACATGACTTCAACACATGACTTTTTTCCTTAATGTCAAGATTTTGATGACCAAAGGACCCATTTCCTTTACTTTCCTTTGACACAGATCAAATTTGAATAAAAAAATCCACATTTTTGTCGTTATAAAAACATGCAATTCAGTTCTATCAAGGATGTTTTCCCTTCCAAACATAAGCTTTGCTTTACGAGGTGACATAAAGGGCGACTTCTCCATTCAGGCAGATGAAACAGGTCATTACCTTCCTGCTCTTCAAGTATCTGATACGAGGAGAGACAGAAATGCAGAAATCAGGACTTCTAAAATGGCATCTTTCCACCCACTGGGTAATGCAATAAATAGTTATGGCTATGGTCTTTACACTTCCTGGTCATCACATTCTCCGAGCCGTAAGAAAAGTTCGACCGATCCGTCAGTCACTCTCAGAGTTTAGGTTTCAGTATTTTTAGTATTTGTCAGTATTTTTATTACAACTTCTTGGTTAGCTTTAGGAAAATATCATAATTTTACAATTAACTATGATGAAAGAGAACCAGTTTTGCAATTTAAAGCAATTTAAAACTGTTAAAGCAGCACAATGTAACTTTTCCACCTTAATATCATATTTCATCATCATCATTGTGATGGTACATCAACTTCCAACAGGTTTAATGAACCTCTGTCATGGTCTGAGGGGTCTGTATCGCCTTCACTGGCACTATGTAACTTTGAGGAGCATGGTAGGAACCCTGCCACACTAAAAAACGACACATTTTTACGGCTTTGACTGCTTTAAGGCATACGTCACTTCCCCCTCCTTCCCGATTCGTAGTCAAGACGAAAATGGGCGGGGCTTGGAGCGAGAGCTCCGCAGAAGCTGGTAACCCGTTGCGGCTGCAGCAGCTCCACATAACAGACGTGGGGAAAAGATCCTAATGGTTTAACTTTTCACCGGTTTCCTGCTCGGAGGCAGAACCACGGAGACCAAGTATCTGATATAACAAAGTAAAAGAGTAAAAGAGTCGTCGGCTCGGTTGGATCGCGGCTGTAACGACCAAACATAACCTTCCTCAGTAAACAAACAAACACGCACACAGACGGGCGTCGGATCAAAACACGGGTTTTATTCCCCACTTCTCCAGCTAAACGCTATTGCTCACACCTCGGAGCCTCTTCAGCATAATATACCAGTCAAAAAAAAAGAAAAGAAAAGTAAAAGTAATACAAAACATGTACTGTATGTTGTACTATTATACTAATGTATTGAAACACATGGCGAGTCAAACATTTACCAAAGCAGCTGCCAAACACTCCTAAACAAGGTAGTAAGACGGTGGTTGTGCAGAACTGCGGCAGTAAATCCTTCTAAAGAGTGGAGCTCCGACGAGGAGCTCCATTCTTCAGTAGGGATTTCATATGGATCCAGACCGTTAATAATCATTATTTTCTCCATATACCGCTCCCTGGCTTCCTTGTTTAAGGTATCCCGGTAAATTCCAGTTCCTTTACAGCAGTTTAACATCTTTTTTTTTGCGTTCCGTCTGTTCACTTGGTGAAACAGAAAAGCGTCCCGTCTTCTCTCAAAACAAATGCACACGACGGGACAGGAGATTTCCGGCAGTACGCGCTGGTGCTCATGGGAAATGTAGTGTTCTTTCTGGTAAAGCACTACCGCTTTTGTCCAAAAGATGCCGCCAAACTCAACAAAAGCTGAAAGTTACGTTGTGCTGCTTTAAGTTAAGGACAATCCTCAGAAGTCACAATTTAAATCCCTTATTTTGCAAGAGTTTCCTTCCTATGTGCTTCCAGAGCCTCCAGGGTGTATGGGCTTCACACTTTGATGCTTCAAGCTTTTTCCAGAGCTGCCACTGACAGACGTACAGCTATCTCCTCTGTTGGTGCTGCTGCGTGTCGCACAATGGCCGTGCTGTTAGATCGAGTGCTGGGCGGGTAGTTTTCCTGTTGACTCAGGTACCACAATAGTTGATCGGCGTTGAGAGAGCTGAAGTCTTTTTCTCTGATGTCTGCCTGTGTGTGTTTTAATGTCTTAGGACGCAGTCCTGACTGTATTTGTCCAGGGGCCAGAGCCCAAAATTTCACTGGTCAGCACCACTCAAGATGACCAAACTTACTTATGATTTTTGAAAAGATCCATGTCTATAGATGATATTCTGGTATAATAACCTTCCTGAGTAACAGCTGGATCATAGTTATCAGCTCATGAAGTTACCAGCCCCTTCAGAAAATGACATTTTAGAAGCTGCTGCATATCCTGGTTTAGACTCATGTTACAAGATATCTGTCAATGTGTCACTATATTGTCTTTGGTATCATTTTAAACGGGACCTTTTAAGCATTCATTCAAGCTAAGATGTGAACCTTTATGACCAACATAGAGGTCACTGCAGCCCTTTAAACTAGAAACAACACACATTTTTACACCATTTTCGCCTAAATGATATACTATCTTTTAGCCCTGTGTCATCTAGGAACAACAGAGACACAAAATAAAAAACTGGAATACTCACAGGACCATAAGGATTCAGGAAATGTATAATATACCCCTACTATATTGTTGTTACCGGTCATTGTGAGCCTTAAACTAGAAGAGCATCATTAGGCTCCTATGAAACTATAACAGCCACTAATGTCACAAACTGGTCTTTATCTGCAAATACACAACATTTTAGATTTAGATTAGAACACAAAATACAAAAAAAAAAAAAAATACAAAAACGTCAGGACCATAAGGATTCAGGAAATGTATAATATACCCAATTTAGAATCATCAATTAACCTGAAGGGGCTGGTAACTTCATGAGCTGATAACTATGATCCAGCTGCCACTCATGAAGGTTTTCATACCAAAATATCATCTATAGACATGGATCTTTTCAAAAATCATAAGTAAGTTTGGCCCATGGACTATATAGAGAGTTTTAATTTGGTCATATTTCTGAGAAATGTCAAAAAGTAGCATATATAAATCAAAGCAAACGCCTCGACAGCTCATACCCTCAAACCCACAACATATCAAAAAAAAGGCCGACTCTGGACGCTCATCTTTCCCCGCTAGATGCCGCGGGGAATAAAGTTATGTGCATTAAAGAACTCTTGCATTAATTAAACAGTAAAAATTAGATCTTAAACTCAAATATGTCCCATAGATCTTTCTATGAGAAGACTCAAAACTTCTTAGAGGAAAAAGAAAATCAGTTTGTGGAGCTGTAGATTGTACACTCACTTTCTTTAATTATGTTTTGAAAATTTCAGAGCCTTCATTACTATGCTTGCCGTCATGTTGGAAAGCATTAATATTTACAGGGAGGAAAAAAAAAAGAAATCAGTTATGAAAAACAAGCTAATATCTGCTGGGAACTACATGAAGAATACGCAGTGAAGACGCCACATCAATCTGGAGTGATTGGGAGCAGCCACTGTGCAATGAATCTCATGCCTCAGTCTGCTTTGGCTGCACACAGTTAGCATGAAACCGGCTAAATTAGTGCATCCAATTAACTCTGCGATGATGGATTGTGCTTTGCTGGTGATCTTTCACTATACTGGGGGGGAGTGTAACCATATGCAGAAGACGGTATATCCAGTAAATGATTGTTTTTATTAGGCCTGTGTTGAAAAAAATCGATTTTCCGATTCCTAAAAATCGATTCGTATGTCTGAAGATCGATTCTTTTTCATCATTACATTACAACTTTTGGTATTTTTTAGTTTCTGCCTAAAAAAAACGTTTTGCTGGACACAAGAGTAACTGGTGCCATGTTTTTGCCTTTAAATATGTTTAAAGGTATGAAAACATTAAAGTTTTCAGTTATAATTGCATAAATTGTCCATATTTCATTACTTATACTGTCTTGGGATTAAATTAGCATAACATGCTAAAAACTGCCAATACTTGCTGTTGAATCTCAATATAATACTAGTATTAATATGTTGCATAAGTACAGTCATATAATTCATGCAAAAGCTCAAAAAACAGTTTTATTAACAGTAACCCAAATCAATATCGGATCGATTCAAATCGTAATAATCGATTCTGAATCTTAAGAATCTGAATCGAATCGATTCTTTTTTTTTTAACAATATTTTATTGAAATTCAACAAGCATATCAAAACTTATGTCAAATTTACAAACTTTTTCCACATATATATATACATATATATCCCCTAAAACAATCACACAAACAGTAAAAAATAAAAAAATAGAAAAATAAAAAAATGAAAAAATAAAAAAAAATAAAGAATAAACCAGACATCAAACTAATAAAGTACTGTAAAATTAAAATTAAAAAGGCAGGATCGTACATTCACATCGCCAGTGTATGTTTTGTTTTGTTATTCAGAGTTTTCCATTTCGTTGGTCAAGAAAGACATAAATGAGTCCCAAGTTGCCATGTTTTTGCCTTTAAATATGTTTAAAGGTATAAAAACATTAAAGTTTTCAGTTATAATTGCATAAATTGTCCATATTTCATTACTTTATATACTGTCTTGGGATTAAATTAGCATAAAATGCTAAAAACAGCCAATACTTGCTGTTGAATCTCAATATAATACTAGTATTAATATTTTGCATAACTACAGTCATATAATTCATGCAACAGCTAGAAAAACAGTTTTAATAACACTAACCCAAATCAATATCGGATTGAATCAAATCGTGATAATCGATTCTGAATCTTAAGAATTGGAATCAAATCGTGATAATCGATTCTGAATCTTAAGAATTGGAATCAAATCGATTCTTGACATTTGAATCGATCCCCAGCCTTAGTTTTTTATAAATATATGTATATAACAGATCCACTGAGAGAATCTGTAAAAATGTACATGGATGGAAATAATTGTGTGACTGCAGTTGAAATAATCACAGTGGAGGCATTTATGATAATTTGGAGCAATAATTTGGAAAAGGCTAAACGCTGGTAGCAGACAAGGCATAAAGTGAGGCAGGGGAGCCATGCAGCTGTTGGAGTTGATGTTGCGCTCGCCTCCGACAACGATGAGAAGACGGACGAATGGCTCCCAGAGGTGTAAACAGAGCGAGTGTGAAGACAGGCTGTCTCCAGATCAGCTATCACATCCTCAGTTCCTCTCCAGCAGACGGTGGAAGCAGGACTTGGCGCGCAGACGCAAGTTTAAGCTATTAAACTGACAAGTCTAATCAGCATTTTTTTTCTTTTCTTTTCTTTTTTTGTAATTTATTATAGAAATTTCAGGACAAAGAAGACAGAGGTGAGATGGTCAGGAAGCCGGTGTGTTGTATGGAGTGTGTAATGTGTAGAATGCAGGGGTGAGAGGCCAGGGGACAGTGCAGGCCCCTGCAGAGCACTGATAAGAGCTTGTTTACCTTCCTGTGGATGGTCAGGCCTCAAACTACAGTCGCGGAAACGCTGGGACAATAGGTGTGTGTGTGTGTGGAGTCAGGAGAGAAACTTGAGCCAGCCTTGAAGCTCCCCTTTCCCTCTTTGACTGAACTCCACTAAGGCTGCTGACCCTCCCTCCCCTTTCCCCGTGACTCCGTCGCCCGACCCTGGACACAAACAGTTTACCGTCTCCCGAGGGACCAGGGGAGACGGTTGGTCTTCACGTTGTTTGCCGTTAGGGTTTCCCCTCCTTTTTTTTTTCCTTTTTGCTTTTCCCTCGCTTTCTATTTTTTTTTTCTTTTTATGAACTATGAAATGCAGCTATGCCATCCCGCTGCAGATCCTGCAACTCGTCATTTTCAGAATAAATTCTTAATGAAATTAATAATAATACATTTAATTTATGGCATTTACATTTAGGGCAGCACGGTGGCTTAGTGGTTAGCACTGTTGCCTCACAGCAAGAAGGTCCCCGGTTCGACTCCCAGGCCCGGCAGGGGTCTTTCTGTGTGGAGTTTGCATGTTCTCCCCGTGCTTGCGTGGGTTTTTTCCGGGTACTCCGGCTTCCTCCCACAGTCCAAAAACATGTATGTATGTGTTAGGTTAATTGATGATTCTAAATTGCCCGTAGGTGTGAGCGTGAGTGTGATTGTGAGCATGGTTTGTGTGTCTATATGTGGCCCTGTGATGGATTGGTGACCTGTCCAGGGTGTAACCCCTGCCTCTCACCTAAAATGAGCTGGGATAGGCTCCAGCAGACCCCCGTGACCCCGCAAGGGATAAAGCGGGTAAGATAATGAATGAATGAATGAACATTTAATTTATAATGCACTTTCCATTCCGAGAATCTCAAAGTGCTACAAAAAAAAAAAATCATTGATCATAGCTAGTGTAGGATTTGCTAAAAAGGTGGGTTTTAAAGGTATTGTGACATGAAAAACACATTTTTCTTGATTTTTTGTGTTTTGTTGGGTGTCTTGACATCAATTACACCCAAAAAACAACGAACTTTTAACATTCAGTGTATTGTGTGCTTTCTGGGATTTTCCGCATAACTGTGCAAAAACGGCTCATCTGGTTTGGTGGCGGGTCGTTACGTAACGGCCCGCTAAATCACCGCCCCTCCACCCAGCTCCCTGCCTCCTCTCCTCTCCAGTGCACCATAAAGGCTGATTTATGGTTCCGCGTTACACCGACGCAGAGCCTACGGCGTAGGGTTATGCGGCGACGCGCACCGTACGCTGAACCCTACGGCGTAGGCTCTGCGTCGATTTAACGCGGAACCATAAATCAGGCTTAACACGGAGCTGTTTAGAGCGTCTTTTGTTCTCTCCCGGAGGAAAACTGCTAAGAAGACCCGCGGCCACTGACTGGACTTAAGATAAGGTGACACTGCTGCTTACATGGCTTTATTTTTATGATTGTTTGCTGTGGTTCGCCCTCCTGCTTTTCCGTGCATGCTTCGCCTGTCGCTCCCGGCTCTCTCCGACGCCGCTGTGAGCGTATGGCTGGGTTGGAGGAGGTTTGGAGGAGGAGCGGGGCAATGATTGACATGAAAGGGGGAAAAGGAAGCGTTTTTCACGGCGCAAAAAAACACTGTCATAAAAAGCCAGGAATAGAGAACTGGAGTGAAGTTTTTCTTGTTACACTCTTTTAGACACATTTGAGGGATGTTGGCCAAGACTTTTAATAGTGTTAAAAGCATGTTAAAAATGATGTCACAATACCTTTAAGCCCTCTCTTAAAAGAGTCAATTGTCTGTGGTTCTCTCAGGTGGGCGGGGAGGGCGTTCCACAGTTTAGGGGCAACGGAGCAGAAGGCCCGGTCTCCCATTGTGACCAGTTTAGTCTTGGTGGGTTTGAGGAGGGTGTTCTTGTTTGTTGAACGGGTGCGGGTGGGGGGCTGAGGAAGGATCAGCTCCTTGAGGTAAGGGGGAGCGTTGCCGTGGATGCATTAGTAGGTAAGAAGGGAGATTTTGTATTCAGTCCGGGAGGAGATGGGGAGCCAGTGCAGTGAGTGGAGGATGGGAGTGATGTGGTCATATTTGCGCTCTCTCATCAAGATCCTAGCAGCTGTTCTGGATGTATTGGAGGTTTTTAAGGCTCTTGCTTGGGATCCCGATGAGAAGTGCATTGCAGTAATCGAGCCTGGAGGAGATGAAGGCGTGGACCAGTTTTTTGGCATCTTTCGGGGACAGGATGGGGCGGAGTTTGGCTATGTTTTTGAGGTGGAAGAAGGATGTTTGACGGAGGTGATTAATGTGGGCCTCATAGTTGAGGTGGGGGTCCATTCTGACACCCAGGTTGGTGATGACGGTTGACAGTGGGATATCCTGGCCAGAAAAGGTGATGCAGGTGAAGGGGGATGACTTAATCTGGTGTGGGGTGCCGGTTTTGCCGCTGTTAAGTTGTAGAAAGTTTTGTTTCATCCCCGCCTTGATCTCCTCCAGGCAGATGGTGAGTGTGGATGAAGATGACTCTGCAGCAGATGGGTCCAGTTTTATGTATAGCTGTGTGTCATCAGCATAGCAGTGGAAAGCCAAACCGTGTTTGCTGATGACACTGCCGAGGGGAAGCATGTACAGGGTGAAGAGGGTGGGGCCGAGTACAGATCCCTGAGGGACACCACAGGTGACGGGCTGGGTCCGGGATTTAACGCCTCCCAAGGAGATGCACTCGGTCCTTTCGGCCAGATAGGATCTGAACCAGTCCAGGGCGGTATTGCGGAGTCCAATGGTGGAGTCCAATGGTCTTGGAAAGTGGTCGATTCCCTTTTCAACTGTGACATACAGCTGATTATTTGCTTTACCCAAAGTGAAAAGCAAATAATCTAACTAGTTATTGACATGCAAGTAAATCTAAACTGAATTTTGGTTAAGCTTTGATGGAAACTTTCAAATCTGGGATTTGAGCAAACTGTTTTAGATCCTTGGATCCTTAGAGCCTCGGTACCAAAAAATATATCAGACATACTTTTGTTTGATAAAAGTTCACAATTAATACAATCTTAAAAATATGAGAAAAAAATCATATCAAACGATGTAAAAATATGGAAAATCTTTTAAAAAGGCGATTAATAGACTGCTTTGTTCCATGAACTGGCATGTAAACTTGCTTTCGTCAATGAAAATTATGACTAAATATCGTCATCAACGAACCTTTGTCACCTGAGTAAAATAAGCTGCAACGAAAATGCTGGTCATGTGAAGATAATTAAATATATAATGCAATATTGTAGAGGAATAAAAATCAGACTAATATGTAGATTAAAACATAAAAACGTCTAAAATGTGTCTTCATTTTCGTTGACTAAAACCAGCTGGGAGAAGAAGAAAAGACCATCTTTGTATCCACTTTCCTACATAGACGTGGAAAAGAAAACCCAATGTGTCGCCAAAAAGAAAAAATATAAAAATAAATATCTTGTAATCTCAAATTAGAGTCTTCTGTTTCTGGAATGAATGTATTCTTGAGTCTATAAGGTGACAATAACATAATAATAAGACCTTGTTTGAATTGTAAAATGGGTTTGGTTAAATACAATCTTTGACTAAAACTAGACTAAAATGGTCCTGGACAATTCTGACTAAAATAAGACTAAAATGCTCAGACTTTTAGTCGACTGAAACTTGACACGACTAAAAGGAGAATGAACGCGACTAAAACTAATAAAAACTAAAATGATAGCTCGACCCAAAGACCAGACTAAAACTAAAATTGAAACAGGCTGACAGAAACAACAGTAGTGATTACATGTTTCCAGTATTTCAAGCCTAGGATGTTGGATGATGCTAACTGGGTTGTTTGAATTCAGCTGAGTCTTAATTCAAGATGCTGACACCTCAGAGAAGGGTTAAAAGAGGAAGCTCGATGAAACGTGAGCTGCACTTCTATAAGGAGGTACTTCTGCTTTTCTAAGCAGTTATGCACGGTCAGGTGTCACGGCGCAGAACATCTGCACCGTAGTACGCTGCATCATAAATTAGTATGTTGTGGAAATTGCAGAAAATCGCGGAGACAATTTCCCATCCGAATCCACATGCATATACACGCACGCACGCACACACACACACACACATACACACACATAGCTAAACAGACATATACAAACACAGACACACACACACACATAGACAGATACACCGGCTCGTTCACCTGCATGCTTGCTCTGTAGTTTTTGGGGTTAGTTAATCGCGGTAGCCTAGCTGAGATTGTGATTGGATCTTGAGACTTGGGAGGGTTGCTGCTCGTGTTTTGGCCGGTTCCGTGTCAGTTTCGTGTCTGTTCTGTTTTCTTTTTTTGGGGGGTTTTTGTTGCAGATTTCCAGTGCTCGACGTGCGCCTCCATGTGTTCTTGCTTCCTGGTTTAGCAGCGGATGTCACCACCCCCCCCCCAAAAAAAACAAAAAAAACAGGGTTTGTATGTGTATATATAGTAGGGGTGTAACAATATATCGTGCCAGGAAAATTCGCGATATAGTTTGTCACCTCCACAACACATTGTGGCGTTTTTGTATCGCGATATTGGATTATTAATATTAATCTATTGTGTTGACTAGTAACGCGCATCCGACCACGCGTGACGACCGCGCCTCGACCCGCTGACCAAAATCTGACTCCGCTCAGAAGAAACTAGTACCGTTTTGCGGTCCCGATCACGGGACTCTTGGGGGGTTTTGAGCTCTGAACTTTTAAGGCTGGTGTAGAGTTAATCCTTACCTTATTAAATTAAACCTTTTTCGAGTCGTGAGTAGGATAAACACGGGGACATCTTGTGTATATATATATTAAATATATTAACAATGCACATATATATGCCTTAGGTTTTTACCAGCATGATATTAACCATTAATATGTGTGCAGACAAGTTAAAAACCTTGTCTGCACACATATTAATGATTGATACCATGCCGGTAAAAACCAAAGGCATATATGTATATTCATGTTCTGGGTATGGGTCTCTGTAAAGCGTCTAGAGACAACTCTGTTGTATTAGACGCTATATAAATAAAATTGAATTGAATTGAATTGAATGTATATGTGTGTGTACATGTCTTTGTGGCTGTGTGTGTGTGTATGTATATGTTTGTGTGTGTGTGTGTGTGTGTGTGTGTGTGTGTGTGTGTGTGTGTGTGTGTGTGTGTGTGTGTGTGTGTGTGTGTGTGTGTGTGTGTGTGTGTGTGTGTGTGTGTGTGTGTGGCTAAATGTGTCTGTGTGTGTGTATGCACATGTGTGGCTATGTGTGTGTATGTGTGCATGCATGAATGTATGAATATGTATATATGTGTATGTGTGCGTGAGTGTGTATATGTCTATGTGGCTATGTGTATGTGAATACCATTTTTTTATGCCGGTACGGCTGAGGATTTTAGCAGGATCTCTGTCGTATGATTGAAACTATCCAGATGAATGAATGTACAGATATACTTCAGTTGAAATCTGAATATCCACATGAAGGATGAATATCAGCATATTCAAGTATGCAATGACCGATTAAACTAATCCAATGAGCTCAATCCACAGAAAGTCCGATCAAGATGGCAAATTAGGTTAGACAGGGGTGTAACGTCAAGCCTTGATGGTCAAACCATCATTTTTCAGAGTTGAATGGATGGTAAGCTGTTTAAAATTACGATTCCCTCTTAAATTGTATGTTCCCTCTCTAACCAAGAACATTATATGGATGTTGGTATTAACAATTTATTCCAGACTTTAAACATAATCTGACCCGTTTTAATTTGAACTAAGTCCCAGAGTTTTAAAATACCCGATTTTAAAAACAAATCGATTTGTATGAGCAAGGTACCCAGCATGATGAACCATCCTTATGACTCTTTTTTGTAAAGTGCTTTTATATGTATACCCCCATGCTACCGCCATCTGATTTTCAGAATGGTCAGGTCTCAGTTTTGGTACTAGATTGAATATAAATCCAGTGTCCAGTCATGTGATGTATCATTCATGAGGCTTGAAGTGTTGTGGGATGGGGATGGTTTTTTCTCAACAAGCATACGAAGTCAAAACTATGGCGGAAAAAAAAATCCATCAGCAGCAGTGGAGGGAAATGATAGACACTGGTGAAATGCCTCCTGTGACGTTAATGACACATATTTATCCTGTCTCAATCAAAGTTCACACTTCAGTGGGGTCCCATAAATTTGACACATGCCGGACAGTTTCTAACGTGTGATACTTCAAAAGGCGGTTGTGTTTAAATCAAAGTTGATACGAGACACCGTCAGCTATGAATGTCAACTATCAAGTCAGTAAAATGTAATGGTCTCCTGCTGTTACCACTGTCGGCCTTTCTGAGTGTGAAATGGAGAAATAAAAGTTTGTTTCTTTGATAATGGATCCATCAGGCAGAAAGCGTTACCTCTGGCTCAGGGGTCGGCAACCCAAAATGTTGAAAGAGCCGTATTTGACCAAAAACACTAAAAACAAATATGTCTGGAGCCGCAAAAAATGAAAAGTCTTGTATCAGCCTTAGAATGAAGACAAACACATGCTGCATGTTTCTATATTAGTTATAACTGGGGGAAGATTTTTTTTTTTTCCTTATGCACTTCGAAAAAAAAGTCGAAATGTTGAGAAAAAAGTCAAAATGTCGAGGAAATAGTAAAGATTTCGTGAAAAATGTTGAAATGTTGAGAAAAAAGTTGAAATGTCGAGGAAATAGTAAAAATTTTGGGAGAAAAGTTGAAATGTTGAGAAAAACAACATTCAGAAACACATAACTTTTCAACAAGACATGCTGCTAGAGGTTGCTTTACCTTACTAAAATCTAACACATCTGATGGCACAGTGATAGACTACGGAAGAGTATTAGGGCCAGGCAGGAGAAAAATAAAAATAATATTTTAGAGGAGGAAGATTTTTTTTTTTCATTATGCACTGTGAGAAAAAAGTCGAAATGTCGAGAAAAAAGTCGAAATGTCGAGAAAAAAGTTGAAATGTTAAGAAAAAAGTCGAAATGCTGAGAATAATGTTGAAGTACAATTTCAAGAAAAAAGTCAAAATTTTGAGAAAAAAGTCGAAATGTCGAGAAAAAAGTCGAAATGTTGAGGAAAAAGTCGAAATGCTGAGAATAATGTTGAAGTACAATTTCAAGAAAAAAGTCAAAATTTCGAGAGAAAAAAACGAAATATTGAGAAAAAAGGCGAAATGTTGAGGAAAAAAGTCGAAAAGTCGAGATTAATCTTGAAGTACAATCTCGAGAAAAAAGTCGAAATGTCGAGATTAAAAAGGAAAGGAAAAAGAAAAAAAAAAAAATAAATAATGGAAAAGAAGAAAGAAAGGAAAAAAAGGTCAAACATTTTTGAAAAAGCTCCAGGAGCCACTAGGGCGGCGCTAAAGAACCGCGGGTTGCCGACCTCTGCTCTAGCTACTTGACCGTAACTAAGGGTTCCTCAGGGATCAGTCCCAGGACTTCTCCAGTTCATTTACTAAATGATCAGAGTTGATCAAAACATAACAACATTTAAACTCCACTTCTTCCCTGATTATATGCTGAAATACTGCTCCATGTCCTTTTCTTGCTGGGCTCTCCATCAGCTTTTCTGTGTGGATTTTAATTGTTCATGTGAGTGTGTTCGAGCAGAACCCTCAGTTTACAGTACACTTATTCAGTTTCAGTTTCTTTTTTACTGTATTTTTTTATTTTTCATACTTATTTCATAATTTATCTTTATCATTTATTTAGTCTGAATTCATGTTGTCCTACTTTGAGCTGCTGTAGCACCGGAATTTCCCGTCTGGGGATCTATAAAGGACTGTCTTATCTTATTATACTGTAAGTTACTATTACTATAAGTTTTAATATAACTATAAATATTTAATAATATTTAATACTATTAAATTAAATATTATTCTAATAATTAATCTAACTGGATGGATTTGTTCTTTGGGTGTACATCCTGCTTTATTTTTTTATTATCACTATTACTATTATCAGTACTATTACTACTATTATATTGTATCTGTAGGAATTTTTTCTCGTTTTTGTTTTTCTCGTTCTCGTTTTTCTTCAGACGACATGAGGGCCTTTTTTCCCCCTAAACGTGCCCCAAAAGTCACCAAATTTTGCACGCAAGCCAGGCCTGGCGAAAATTTTTATATTTAATGGTTTATATTAATGGGCGTGGCCTAATGGCTCAACAGCGCCCCCTAGAAAACTTTGTGCCCCAAGCCCCACAATACGGTTTGACGTACATGCACGAAAATCGGTACACACCTGTATCATGTCGCAACTTAAAGAAAAGTCTCTTGGCGCCATGGCCGAAACCGAACAGGAAGTCGGCCATTTTGAATTAATTGTGTAATTTTGGCGCAATTTATGCCATTTCTTCGGCCGTTTCTTCGCCCGAACTGTAACGTGCACCCAGGTGTGTTATACATCAAAATGTGCGTCTCGATCCTGCGACAACGTTCATTATCTGATAGTTCCTACTTTCTGCCATAACTTTTGAATGGTTTGATATAGAAAGTCGTGGGTGGTGTCATAATAAGACTGCAATTGCACACTATTCCTTTATACAATATTAGCATAACACACATTTTTTTTTAATATATTTTACTATGTTTATAGTACATTTATTCAGTTTACAGTACACTTTTTCAGTTTTCACTTTTTTACTGTATTTTTTCTTATTTTTTATTTTTCATACTTAATTTATCTCTATTGTTTATTTAGTCTAAGTTCATGTATCTGACTTTGAGCTGCTGTAACAACCGGATTTCCCCTCTGGGGATCAATAAAGGACTATCTTCTCTTATCTTATCTTATCTTATGACTTTGGATAGTTTAGTATAAAATTCTGATTTCCTTAGATGCTAAAAAGAGACTTCCTGCCACCACTTGTATTGCTGTATTTAGTGATGGTAAATTGTCATCATGCCAAGTCAGCGCTCTAACTAGACTAATTCAAGCAAACATTAGGAAACTGGAGGCATACATTATTCGTCTTGTTGTAAATATGATCATTGATCACTGTCGCCGCACTCGGCCTGTGATGGATGTGGTGACTTATATTCACATTCATGATTTATTGTTAATTTTTATGGTATTTACACATATATTCTTGGACTATGTGCATTTCTGCTGACTTGAGCTGCTGCACACTTCGGGGTTTCCTTCCTTTGGTTGAATAAAGGTGAAAAAATAAGTAAAAGTTCCCAAGATAAGCATTTTTGTACAGTTCTTTGCTTCATTTGTTGTCTTTTTTCTTTTCTCTGTTCATCCAAAGAGAGTTTTATAATTATAACGGGCTTTGCTTTAGGTTTTGCTGCCGTTAGCACATTAATTACAAAAATAGAAACATATCTCTTTAAGTATTCATTGCAGCATAATACATTTTCATCTCCGCTTTTTGTTCTTTTGCTCAAACGTCTGAGTGGCGGTGTAGTTTGTTTCAGTTTTAATCCTCATAAAAAAAAAGCTCTGCTGGCAGGGTGGTGGTAGCAATCTTAATACTTTGTGAACAGGGAAAAATTATGGATTTTAGCGGGAGAATTTTGATTATGTTTAATAATAAATCAGCCCAAAGTTAGATTCAACAACCAGCACTGGCTAAAGTGCACTCTTCATAATTACGTGCATTCGTCCTGGACAGTGAAACTTCACTTAAAACCTTCATGATAGCTTTTTGAATGAACCGCTATATCCAGTGTGGATATAAGCCTCTTTCAATAGGGTGTTCTTGGTCAGACTGAGACCCGGGCTTTTGTTTGATGTGCATTTTTTTTGTCTCCTTACTATTTGGGATCAGTAGGACCTAATTTTTGTTGAAATTAAATTTTTGCTTTCTATGTGCTGCTGAACTATGTAAAATCCAATGGCCTCACATGAGGAAAATGGGTTTATTTTTTCTCTATTTCCCTTTCTTGGTCCTGCCCTGCATCCTTGCACATCCTGGTCAGGTTCTAATAATAAAAATATGATACATTTTATTTGCAATATACTCAGCATTTTGAATGAAGTAAAGTGCTAGTACAGAGTAAAAACATGGGTATTAGGTTATATCTCTATATAATTTATATTTATATATAATTTTCAATTGTTTTCTTTCCTATTACAAGGAAATAAAAACTTGCTCCACTGGCAGTTTATTCTACTTATTTCTAGTGAAAATGTGCTTTAAACAAATGGAAATCTAAAAACAAGTATTTTAATTGTAATGAGACTTATTTTGACTAGAAATTTGACATCTGGGCAAGAAATAAAGACAAATGTTTTTGGAAAGAATGTACGTGTTTGCAGTGAAGATAGACCTGATGTCCTCAAACGAGTACTTCATTTGTTTGCAGACGTTGTAGCTTGCTAATATTACTCAAATATATCAAAAACGCATGCCATGTGAAGCTGCAGACGTTATTGTGCATAAATATACTAGTTACAATCATAAAATTAGGTTAGGATTTTTACCATGTCCATATTTCTTTCGGGAGCTGCCATAGAAGACTTTCATTGAGATCCAGCCATCTTGTTTTTTTCCCAAATGAGTGTAATTTCATTATGAGACCACTAGATGGTGCAGGCGGGGGTCCCGGATGAGGACAATGGGTCAATGTTCGTACAAATGAAGTATCATGGCGCAGAACAGCAGAAATGTAATGTCCTCATATGAGAACGCAGGGTCTCAGGAGGCTATAAAATATGGATTTTAACTCTATGATAACATTTCACATATATCACACCCTGAGAACCAGACTGGTCTCCACTTTGGGAAACCATCCTACGCTACTTTATGAGACATATCCGTCCATCTCAGCTATTAGACTGACAACGTATGGCAAAATAAAATGCAACATGTTCAACCACTACTGTGTAATGTGTCCAAAGCAATGCTAACTTAATCGGATTAAGTTATTATATTGAAGAGGAAAAGATAGCTGGTCAGACAAATGTAAATAGATCAAACACGTTTCTATTTTAGTTTGTCTTGTGTCAATATCGCTACCGGATAACATTCAGAAATGATTCATCGAAAACAAAATATGACGTCTGAAAATGAATTAAAGCAACCGTCTCCGGTTATTCCTGACCCTTAAGATCCAAATGGAAATTTCTGACATCCATAAACGCCTCTTCTCATGAAATGGGAAACGGAGGGGACTGATATCAGTAGATAAAAAGGACAAGGGATGGAATGACTCTCCTATACCTCATTTAGCAGCTAACTGCTTAGTGAGGCCATTGGCATTTCCAGGGTCAAGGGGGTTAAAATGAATGTTCTTGATATTGCACGGTTACTCATAAAAAGGGAGACTGGTGACACACAGGCACGCACATTCTTACGCAGTCGCTGTGATTTATACCCAGACCTCTGGGGCGACAGTCATGGGCCGTTGGCTCTGTCACAGCAGAACAAGAGAGAAATAGCTTAATGGAGGTGGATATTGAGCAACAGACATTAACACGGAGGCCAAAATAACAGGAAGTCAGCCTTGACCTCTGTGGGGTGGGGCGGGGGTGGGATTGATGCTTCTCCATCTAGATTTACAAGAATCCATAGTTCCTCAAATAACACAAACCCTCTTAGTTGTGGGAAATAAGTCTTTATTTACAAATTAAGACGCGTTCCTCCCCTAAAAGACTGACAAAGATGTTATGGGACACGTAGGGGAGATGCATCACTTTGAACATCCACATTAGCAGCAGAGACTGGAGAAAGAGGCTCTTATGTAACACGTCTCGGCTCCCTTTATTGTGCTTTTCATTGCATTCATCACTTTCTATCTCATGTTATCTGTATCTCCGTCCACTCTGCACTGCTGGAAGTGGCTGAACGTGGTCCTTTCATTAGTGCTGCCTCTAAATCAGGGGCATCCGGTTAGTCCGGTTAGTGCTCCAGTATTCGGGGAGCTCTTATTAAAGGTATTGTGACATCATTTTTAACATGCTTTTAACACTACTAAAAGTCTTGGCCAACATCCCTCAAATGTGTCTAAAAGAGTGTAACAAGAAAAACTTCACTCTAGTACTCCATTCCTGGCTTTTTATGACGGTGTTTTTTTGCGCCGTGAAAAACGGGTCCTTTTCCCCCTTTCCTGTCAATCATTGCGCCGCTCCTCCTCCAAACCTCCTCCTCCTCCTCCTGCTACACGCTTCTGCCGGCGTCTCCACACACACGCGCGCACACCGAACCACAAGCCCAGACAGGGCAACTACAGCCCGGGGATGAAGTCCGTGGGACCAGAGGACTCGACTGGAAGTCGAGTCCTCTGGTCGCGGTCACGGACTTCTAACAGCGGCGTCGGAGAGTTAAGCCGGGAGCGACAGGCGAAGCATGCACGGAAAAGCAGCAGGGCAAAGTAGTCCACCGAAAACAATCATAAAAATAAAGGCATGTAAATAAAGTGTCCCCTTATCTTAAGTCCAGTCAGTGGCCGCTGGTCTTCTTAGCAGTTGTCCTCCGTACCGGTGATGAGAACAGAAGAGGCTCTAAACAGCTCCGTGTTAAGCCTGATTTATGGTTCCGCGTTAAATCGACGCAGATCCTACGCCGTAGGGTTCAGCGTACGGTGCGCGTCGCCGCGTAACCCTACGCCGTAGGCTCTGCGTCAGTGTAACGCGGAACCATAAATCAGCCTTTATGGTGCGCTGGAGAGGAGAGGAGGCAGGGAGCTGGGTGGAGGGGGCGGTGATTTAGCGGGCCGTGACGTCACGGCCCGCCACCAAACCAGATGCGCCGTTTTTGCACAGTTATGCGGAAAATCCCAGAAAGCACACAATACACTGAATGTTAAAAGTTAGTTGTTTTTTGGGTGTAATTGATGTCAAGACACCCAACAAAACACAAAAAATCAAGAAAAATGTGTTTTTCATGTCACAATACCTTTAACCCCTTCCTCTGCTTCCCAGTAGGAATGGGCGATATTTTACGGTTCACGATAAACCGTCCAAAAAATTCCCCAAGTTAAGAATTTTTCATCTCACGGTAAAAACGATAAATTCCCCTTGATGACGTTTTTGTGTAAAGCTGATTTATGGTTCTGCGTTAAATCCACGCACAACGTACGTGAAGGAAGGAAGGAAGGAAGGAAGGAAGGAAGGAAGGAAGGAAGGAAGGAAGGAAGGAAGGAAGGAAGGAAGGAAGGAAGGAAGGAAGGAAGGAAGGAAGGAAGGAAGGAAGGAAGGAGAGCGAGAAAGAAAGAAAGAGCAAGAGAAAGAAAGAGAAAGAAAGAAAGAAAGAGAGCGAAAGAAAGCAAGAAAGAAAGAAAGAGAGAGAGAGCGAGAAAGAAAGAAAGAAAGATTTATAGTTACAAAGGTGGAGTTGAACTTGTATTTTTTTTTTTAATTGTCATTTTTATCGTCATCGGGATAAATGCCAGAAATTACCCTGATACATGTTTTAGTCCATCCCTACTTCCCTCCTTCCCAGCACTTCTCCCATCTTTGAGGTTTTGTCCATCTGGGTAAACAGAACAAAGCCTCATAAAAGCCAGTGGAGCGGGAGGCCGTGCCAGTATTTTCCTGCTAATTTAGCCGTTTCCGTCACTCTATCACACTCCACCGCCAGCTGCTTTTAGGGTGATTTAGGCCTGCGTTTACGCGTATATATTCATCTTATGCCCAATGTGCTTATTTGATGCTGATGTGTTTGACAGTTTAGACTAAGTCGGAGCCCATTTCCGTGACTCATTTCATTTCCATCCAGAGAGTAAGTGAAGGTGGAACTGGGATGTAAGGAATAAGTCACCACCACTGCGGCTGCTAATAACTATAAAGCCACAAAACTCCCTTAATGCTCAAGTCTGACTCCTTTAGCTCGGCACAAAGAGAGGGAAGGGCCAGGAATACAGATGCAAAGATGGCTGGTGCCTGGAAATGAGCCATTTGAAGCCTAACATGCTGTGACTGATGACCGGCATATCGGGTTCTCAGAAATCCAATTGTTTTTGGTCAAGCAAACATATCATGCGCATCGTTACAGTCACACGCACACAGACATGTTTTACTGAAGGATCTGTTATATGTTATAAGTGTTATATGCATAAATATCAGGTAGTTTAGCCTTGTACTCTATGAGATTGAAAATGACTTAATAATTCAACAGTTACGATTATCAAATTGAGAATGACCATAAATACAGTTACTAAATGTTTTTGTGTGAGCCACAGATCCTGAGTCTGTACAAGTGTGTGGGTGTGGAGTCAGACTGGATATATTAGATGAAATGAATAATTTAATTACCTAAAATATTTTGCACCGTGACGGATTGGTGAATCTCCAGAGGATCTCCAGACGATGGGGGGATGGATGAAAATACTTTTGCAACACCTATGTCAAGTTAGTTGGTGATTCCTATTGGCCATAGGAGTGAGGGTGTTGGCTAGTTTGTCCATATGTGGCCCTGCGATGTTGTGGCGACCTATTCAGGATGTATAAGGGGGGATGAGGGGGTACAGATGAAGCATGGATGGACACTTTCCATCACTTCAGTCTACAACGGTTAAAGGTTGAGGACAGAATCAATGCTGCGCTTCTGTTTTCAATATGGAAGGCCAGGGAGAGGAGTCTTGACGGACAAATCTCTCCCCCGCCTGCCCGGGCCGTAACCCTGCCCCTCTCTCTCCCACGCTGCAGGATCCGGTGTTGTGCATTCAGAGATGACTACTAATGTTAATTAGTGTAAAGAAAACACAAAGTACTGGTACTCAGTACCTTAAAGAAAAGCACTTATCAAATTATAAAACATCATTACCATCGATGTATTAGCCACTTTAGAGCCAAGACCTGGCCCGGCAGCGTATGTTGTACGCTTTCAAACTGGAACGGAAAATTGCAAACGGTCCATCTTTACCTACGGACAGTGATCTCAGAATAAGCTTGACAAAAAAAAAACAGCTGTTCTTTTTACAACTCCAATATTTTTCTTTGAGAAAAGAGAAATGTGAAAGTTTGCCCTAATATAGGGCTGGGTGATATGGACCAAAAGTCATATCTGGATATTTTCTAGCTGAATGGCGATACTCGATATATATCGATATTTTTTCTGTGCCATAATTGAGGTTTCCCCCAAAGTATTATAGCATAGCGTCTCTGTTAGCCCTTAGCATCTCTGTTAGCATCTCTGTTAGTGTCTCTGTTAGCATCTCTGTTAGCTTCATTTTTTTCTGAGGCAAACTCTTAAAAAAACAGTTTTAATACAAAGCCTCGTGCCAAATGTCACACAGGTTCCTTTATTAACAGAGGTCTGCACAATATCTAAATGTATAAAACAAATGAAATAAAAATAAACTGCCTGCATATATAGAATAAAAATGCTTCTTGAATAAAATAAAACAAATATCCCTTTCCTGCATAACAATTAAATTAAAATACACTGTGCAATTAATACAATGTAGACAGTAACAGGCAGACTTTTCCACTGAGGTTGACAGTTGTGCAAATAACAAAACATTTGTGCAAATCTCAAATAAAACATTCAAGTCAATTTGTTACAAAATAAGCTATATCAAAATCATAAAGAAATAAAAAAATAAAATAAAAATCGATATAAACGATATTGTCTCGTACCATATTGCGTTTGAAAATATATCGATATATATTAAAATCTTGATATATATCGCCCAGCCCTACCCTAATATATATTTGGTCCCTGGCAATTTCATCCTGTAGTTGGAGCTTGAGTTGAAGTTGGAGTAGGATTTAAAGCGCATGCTCACACTCGCTTTAATCTCACACAATAGAACGCACACACACGCACATTTCAGCCAGGTCAAACGCCAGGCATTTATAACCAACCTCACCCATGACCGCGCAGCCGGGGCTTGATTAATCCAGTCTCCCGGGACATGGATGCCCAGGTTAAACAGCAGCCTCTGCAGAGAAGCAGAGAGCCGGCTTGATGGATGACTGCAGTTCAGCGTCCTGACACGTCTGATAAACGTGGAGCGGGGGATCTGTTTTTAAACAATGTGGTCCTGCACACACATTTAACATCTGTACTCTGAAACCAGGGGAAAGCCTTCACAATGATTAATGCCAAATTTAGCTCTCTGCAGACAAGAGATCTGTAATATTGCGAGGTTTATCTATCAGTTATTCGAAGGCTTTTCCAGTTCTCGCCCGTATAGGTTTTCATTCACCGTTTGTGTCAAAAGATGACAGGATTATTACAGATGGACTCAGAATCCTCCAATACTTGACTTCTGATGTATTAGGTTTCTTCTGCATTTATGTTGAATAGGGCTGGGGATCGATTCAAATGTCAAGAATCGATTCGATTCCGATTCTTAAGATTCAGAATCGATTATCAAGATTTGATTCGATCCGATTCGATTCCAATATTGATTTGGGTTAGTGTTATTAAAACTGTTTTTTTGAGCTGTTGCATGAATTATATGACTGTAGTTATGCAAAATATTACTACTAGTATTATATTGAGATTAAACATCAAGTATTGCAGCTAATGATGCTGTAAGGACCAATCAGCTCCCAGAATGCTGATAGAACTGCTTTCAGAAACATCATGTGGGTCAGAATTATCAAACGGATGAAATTGGTTTTATTTTTTCCCACATACCGTTTTTATTTGTTCCATTTTCGGTCTATTTTGGTTTTTAATTTTTGAGCATTTGTTTTTTTAGCATTTTTTGCAAATGTAACCCCAAGACAGTATATAAAGTAATGAAATATAGACAATTTATGCAATTATAACCTAACACTTTAATGTTTTCATACCTTTAAACATATTTAAAGGCAAAAACATGGCACCAGTTAAAACATTCCTTTTTTGGGGATAAACAAAAAAATAACCAAAAGTTGTAATGTAATGATGAAAAAAAAACCCCATAAATAAATAAATAAATAAAAAAAATAAAAATAAAAAAAAATCGATTTTTAGACATATGAATCGATTTTTAGGAATTAATATGAGAATCAATATAGAATTTGAAAATCGATTTTTTTCAACACAGACCTAATGTTGAAAACAACAAAATTAGTCAGTGGAAAGTGATTGAAGTGTTGAAAGTGTTTAACCATTTGCACTTCTGATCTGTTTCAGCCTCAAGCCAGACATGCAGCCCCAAGGATGTTGCAGACAGCGCCTCCATGTATGTGAGTGAGATGTCAAGCGGCTGTTGGACCAGTTTTGTCCGACAGGACAACGTGGAGGTCCACATCCTGAACCTGGACTTCAGCAAGGTGAGCATGATGAGGCTGTGCAGATGTGGAGCTGAGGGGTTGATACTTAATAGCAGGGCTGCAAAGATTTTTAGACGCAATCGATTACGTCGATCAAGAAAATCATAACATAAAAGTCTTCGCTCAGAATTGACTGCTTATTTGCTATTGCAATAACAGACAGGAAATGCAGGGGGCAGTATCACTTCCATTGTCTACGATGGCTACGGATGGTCCCAGTTTCATATTTACGTATTCACACATGTTTCTCACGTGATACCGCTCAGCCCACAGCAGCAGGGAGCCCAAACACTATATTTAGATATTTAGAAATAATACTATTAGTAAATATGAAACAGAATTATAAACCTAAGTATCATTATTAGGGCCCGAGCACTTGTGCGAAGGCCCTATTGTATCTGTAGGAATTCTTCGTATTATTTTTTTTTTGTATTATTTTTCTGACGAAAGGAGGGCCTTTTTGCCCCCCTAAACGTGCCCAAAAACTCACCAAATTTTACATGCAAGCCAGGCCTGGCGAAAAATTTGATATTTCATGGTTTGCATAAATAGGCGTGGCCTAACGGCTCAACAGCGCCCCCTAGAAAACTTTTCTCTGCCATAACTTTTGAATGGTTTGACATAGGGAGTCGTGGGTGGTGTCATGGGACTCGGTTTTGAGTCCTTGACCATAATTGGTGAAAATTAGCCCCGCCCCTTCTTCTGATTGTTTGTCCCTTTTTTCTGCTATAACATATATGGTTTGACATAGGAAGTCGTGGGTGGTGTCATTTCTGATATGCTTATGGGGGGCGGTGGCCGTGAGTGCGAGGGCCCGTTCATCGCTGCTTGCAGCTTTAATTATTATTGCTGTTGCTGTTACTGTTATAATTATCATTATTACTATTATATCTATATCTCTTTTTTTTCTTTTTCTTTTTTTATCTTATTATCTTATTAATGTAGAAGTAGGACAAAATAAGCTCAGGCTTTCAGTTGACCCATATTATTATTATTATAATTATTGTTTTGTTTAATGTATGACACATGTAAACAATATTGCCTGGTTTTTATTCCTCTACAATATTGCATTATATACTTAATTATCGTTATCGTCACATGACCAGCATTTTCGTCTCGTCTTGTTTTCCTCAGGTGATTAAGGTTCGTTGACGACAATATTTAGTCATAATTTTTGTTGACGAAAACAACTTTACATGTAACAAAAGTAACAGAAGTAAAACATAAATAAAGTGACAGATGGTCTTCCAACATTTTACCAGTCTGAGTGATGCTGGTATCAATCGAGGGCCTGCGATGTGTTTCTACCTGTATCTTCCACTAGGGCTGAGCGATTTTGGACAAAAATAAAATCCTGATTTTTTTCTCTGAAAACCCGATTTTCGATTTCGATTTTTTTGGTAAAACTACAAAAGACAATGGAATAAATTGTTTCAAATATTTTATCTTTATTTTTAAAGAAAAATAGCAAACAAATGTCCCTATTGGGAATGAAGTGCAATTGAAAGATACTGTAAATCCTCCTTGAGTTTAGTAAAGTGACAACATTTACAATTTTCTTGACCAAACAAAGATGACTAGACGAGCTCTGTCTGTAATGCAGCCAGCTGCAAAAAAGGAAAATCCATTTTCCTATTTTCCTTTTTTTAACATCATCTTGATTAATAAATCCGATTTAGATTTAAAATCGATTAATCGCACAGCCCTATCTTCCACGGTCCATGCAGCCTGTGCGAACCGTGATTTCATAGCACTGGAGAGAATGACATCCCAGTCATTTCACACATCAACAATGATAAAAGTACTGATAAAACTCAAGAGCGTTAACGACGAAGGAGAAAATGAGACTCAACAAAAGTCCATCTTGACTTTACCTCCGGGTCTATGAGGGGACGGACTGAGCTAGAAATGACAAAAATGTCCTTTGTGGTGCTGTAAGTCCAAATTGCTATTATATGATATAGGCACATTATTGTACAGTATGCTCATTAATCATACTTTTTAGCTGACTGGACAGTGTGAAAAGTCCATTCATGCTGAAAAGAACGAAGCAGCTCACACATGTTCACCTTGGTTTTCACCTCTCTGTTAATGAATTGTGTCTTTATTGTTCCAGGGGCAGAAAAAATGACATATACCCCTGTCCAAATTATTCTGACCTTTCTGAAAAGCTTTCTGTATAAACAGGCAGAGAACATTAAATGTGATCAATAATGACAGTGTGGCAATCATGACAACAAAATTAAATGGTATTTAAAACAGGCAGATTTCTTTTTTTTGCCAAACAACAGCAGTTCTGTTCATACAAATACTAAAAGGTAAAAAACTTTGGGCCAAATCCACAAAGAACAGATTGCGCCCGAAAATAGCGCTGTGAATTGCGCCGCATTTGCGCCCGCAATTTGCCCCGCTTTAAGGTCCTATTCACAAAAGATTTTGCTCTAATGATATGCCGGCGCAAACACGCCCATAAAGTTTTGCAGCTGGGACCAATTGTCCCTTGTCTGAAACACACACATTCCAGATGTATATGTTTATATGGTGGAATTGTTTGTAATAAAGCAGCCCCTTACTGTATGGATAAATCCTGAGCTCCGTCCTGTTATTTTTATTTTTAAATCCGAGATAAGTCCACAACCCCACTTGATCTGACTGTCTACAGTCATGTCTGACTGTAGATTTCACCCTTAAAGGGATTGTGACATGAAAAACACATTTTTCTTGATTTTTTGTGTTTTGTTGGGTGTCTTGACATCAATTACACCCAAAAAACAACAAACTTTTAACATTCAGTGTATTGTGTGCTTTCTGGGATTTTCCGCATAACTATGCAAAAACGGCGCATCTGGTTTGGTGGCAGAATGTGACGTCAAGGCCCGCTAAATCACCGCCCCCTCCACCCAGCTCCCTGCCTCCTCTCCTCTCCAGTGCACCATAAAGGCTGATTTATGGTTCCGCGTTACACCGACGCAGAGCCTACGGCGTAGGGTTACGCGGCGACGCGCACCGTACGCTGAACCCTACGGCGTAGGCTCTGCGTCGATTTAACGCGGAACCATAAATCAGGCTTAACACGGAGCTGTTTAGAGCCTCTTTTGTTCTAATCACCGGAGGAAAACTGCTAAGAAGACCCGCGGCCACTGACTGGACTTAAGATAAGGGGACACTACTGCTTGCATGCCTTTATTTTTATGATTGTTTGCTGTGGTTCGCCCTGCTGCTTTTCCGTGCATGCTTCGCCTGTCGCTCCCGGCTTAACTCTCCGACGCCGCTGTGAGCGTATGGCTGGAGGAGGAGGAGGTTTGGAGGAGGAGCGGAGCAATGATTGACAGGAAAGGGGGAAAAGGAAGCGTTTTTCACGGCGCAAAAAAACACTGTCATAAAAAGCCAGGAATGGAGTACTAGAGTGAAGTTTTTCTTGTTACACTCTTTTAGACACATTTGAGGGATGTTGGCCAAGACTTTTAATAGTGTTAAAAGCATGTTAAAAATGATGTCACAATACCTTTAATATCATTCAGTATCACACAGGCTTGAATGATATTGAAGAGAGAGAGAAACAGAGACAGATGGGGAGTGAGGAGTGAGTTTGCGCGCAGTTAATACACCCTTTCGAAAAGACGGTATTTGCTCCACTATTATTGCGTGTGGCAAATAGCGCTGGCCTTTGTGAATTAGACGGTTTTGTCAATGAGGCTTATTTGCATAGAAAGGGGGCAATTTTGCGCCGAATGTATGAATATTACCTAATTTACATGCATGCAAATGGCACAGGCGCACCATGACACTATTTGCTTGGCAGCGCAGTTTGTGGTGCAATTCGCCCTTTGCGGGTGCTTTGTGAATTAGACGCTCTCTTTTTGTCTCATTTGCACCGGTTTAGCGGCCGCAAAAGCCGCGCAATCCTTTTGTGGATTTG
This sequence comes from Cololabis saira, assembly GCF_033807715.1. Taxonomy (NCBI): domain Eukaryota; kingdom Metazoa; phylum Chordata; class Actinopteri; order Beloniformes; family Belonidae; genus Cololabis; species Cololabis saira. Next base: position 5,968,556 of record NC_084597.1, on the reverse strand, counting down.
GCCCTTACTTGGCTCCTCTGCCACCATACAGGTGCACCACTCCTCTTCCACACTCTCCCTCTCATAAATGGCTTTCTTGAAATGATTTTTTAGCTCAAACACATCAGTATGAATCTACATATCTTCAAAGCGATAGGAGGACCTTGATAGTCTGAAATGAAAGGGCCTCTTAAATGTCTTTAAGACACTCCCCCTGCTCATAGCACTCGCAGATCATTAGAGCAATGTTGAGCAAAGCTGCAGATGCAGGATTTTATCAGACACACATATTTGAAAACTCAGAACTGGATTTGCAGAGTTAAACCTTTTTTTTATGTATATCACCTGTAGGCCTGTGTTGAAAAAATCGATTTCCCAATTCTAAATCGATTCTCATATTAATTCCTAAAAATCCATTCATACGTCTAAAGATCAATTTTTTTCCTTCATCATTACATTACAACTTTTGGTTATTTTTTTGTTTATCCCCAAAAAAGTAATGTTTTGTTGGACACGCGAATAACTGGTGCCATGTTTTTGCCTTTAAATAGGTTTAAAGGTATGAAAACATTAAAGTGTTAGGTTATAATTGCATAAATTGTCTATATTTCATTACTTTATATACTGTCTTGGGGTTACATTTGCAAAAAATGCTAAAAAACTGCATCATTAGCTGACAATACTTCCTGTTGAATCTCAATATAATACTAGTAGTGATATTTTGCATAACTACAGTCATGTAATTCATGCAACAGCTCAAAAAACAGTTTTATTAACACTAACCCAAATCAATATCGGAATCGAATCGAATCGGGTCGAATCAAATCTTGATAATCGATTCTGAATCTTAAGAATCGGAATCGAATCAATTCTTGAATCGATCCCCAGCCCTAATCACCTGAAAAATGCCACTTTTATCTCTCATGCAGAACGTTTTTTGAGCTGTTGCATGAATTATATGACTGTAGTTATGCAAAATATTACTATTCTTCTTTACTACTTTACTATTTTTTCCCACATTCCGTTTTTATTTGTTCCATTTTCGGTCTATTTTGGTTTTTAATTTTTGAGCATTTGGCTTTTAGCATTTTTTGCAAATGTAACCCCAAGACAGTATATAAAGTAATGAAATATAGACAATTTATGCAATTATAACCTAACACTTTAATGTTTTCATACCTTTAAACATATTTAAAGGCAAAAACATGGCACCAGTTATTCTCGTGTCCAACAAAACATAACTTTTTTGGGGATAAACAAAAAAATAACCAAAAGTTGTAATGTAATGATGAAAAAAAAAAAAAACATAAATAAATGAAAGGAAAAAAAAAATTTCAAAAAAATTTCAAAAATCGATCTTTAGACGTATGAATCGATTTTCAACACAGGCCTAGTATCTTGGGTTTATACCATCTACGATGAAAAAAGTGAAAAAATAAATAAATACTGTTATAATAATACCTTTTGTTGTAACTTATATGATGTGACTTTATGTAATTTATTACAATAGTCTAGTTTCTGGCGACCCATTGTTCAGCTGTATACTAAAGTTTCTGTCACAACCATCAGGTTTTTAAGTAGAGAATCATCATTTTTGTCCCAGTATTCATTATTATTACTGCAGAAAAGCTAATTCCTATATCCTATAAAGCTAATTAACTATTCCTCTAGGGATATTGACAGGAGAACAGGAAAATATTCATCATATATATATTTCCACAAGACGTTAATAAAAAGATGGATTGGTTGTCACGACTGAGCAGAAGTTGAGCTGAGCTTTATTAAGTTAGTCATCGTTATTAGTCAAACCTGTTCAGTTAAAGGTCTATGACCATTACAGATGAAAAGTTGAGAAATGAAAGTCATTAACGCATTAAACATTCACCAGAAATGACAGAGTGAACATTTCTCAAACACTTCCCCAAATGTGTCTGTTTTTAAAGAATCCCTTTTTCAGTCAACGCACACACTTTGTGTTTTGGGTCATTGTGTTGTTTCAGGAATGACACTGAACACTTAAGGAAACTTTTTAATCTATGTGCTGTTATTGCTTCGCTAAAAGCCATTTTTCATTGTCCAACATTGTCGGTCAGCTCGCATTATTCATTTCTTTATCAGCATGCGCTCGACGCTCGCCTCTTCTGTTTGGATTTTATATTTTACCTCCATACATTTTATAAACTTTTTTTTTTGTATTGATTATATCCTTTATTTTTCACCCTATTGATTTATACTCCTTATTTTGGTGGAAATGAATAGGGCAGCAGCAGATATTTTTAGTCTGGCTGTGACACCAGATGTTGGAGCTCTCACATCCATCTGCTTTTCTTTCCTTTTTTTATTTTTAGGGCCCGAGCACTTACAGTGTGAAGGCCCTATTGTATCTGTAGGAATGTTTCTTTATTCTTTCTTTTTCTTATGACGAAATGAGGGCCTTTTTTCGCCCCTAAACGTGCCCCAAAAGTCACCAAATTTTGACGCAAGCCAGGCCTGGCGAAAAATTTGATATTTAATGGTTTGCATTAATGGGCGTGGCAAAATGGCTCAACAGCGCCCCCTTGAAAACTTTGTGCCTCAAGCCCCACAATACGGTTTGACATACATGCATGAACATCGGTAAACACCTGTATCATGTCACAACTTAAAGAAAAGTCTCTTGGCGCCATGGCCGAAACCGAACAGGAAGTCGGCCATTTTGAATTAATTGTGTAATTTTGGCGCAATTTATGCCATTCCTTCGGCAATTAATACGGCCCGAACCGTAACGTGCACCCAGGTGTGTTATACATCAAAATGTGCGTCTCCATCCTGCGACGACACGCATTACTTTTCTCAGTCAAAAGCGTTACCGTGGCGACGATAGATGCCAAAAAGTGCGACCACCCTTCATCTGATTGGTCCATATTTGATAGTTCCTATTTTCTGCCATAACTTTTGAATGGTTTGACATAGAGATTCATGGGGGGTGTCATCGGACTCAGTTTTGAGTCCTTGAACATAATTGGTGCAAATTAGCCCCGTCCCTTCTTCTGATTGGTTGATATCTGATAGTTTTCTGCAATATTTTTTGAATGGTTTGACATAAAGAGTCCTTGATCTTTATAGGTGAAAATTGCACGCGCGAGGGCCAGTTCATCGCTGCTTGCAGCTTTAATTATTTTTATTTTTGGTTTTTCTGTCTGGTCTAGCTAAACTCATTAAATGTGATAATTGAGTTTTTCCTGCCTTACTGGTGTCGGGGTATGGATGGGGGTGAATTTCTCAACATATTTCTGCTTGTAAGAATGCCAGTGTTGTGCAAACACATCATTGCCTCTGACACTCTTTACTGGCATTAAAGTTGCTGAACTCTTTTGCCAAGTACCCCCCCCCATTTAATGGACTGTAAATTTGTGGAAAATGCAGTTTCATGATGAGTATTTGGAAAATAATATGTACTCAGATATTTAATGAGCTCAGAAAAAGTAAAACCACAGTCATTGTTTTGTTCCGTGGGGGGATTTACAGTTTTTATTGCAAAGACTTAAGTTTGTAAGTTTGGGGTTCAATAGCGCCAGAGTTGTCAAGTAACAAACTACAAATACTTCGTTACCTTACTTAAGTAGAAATTTTGGTTAATTATACTTCACTGGAGTAATTATTTTTCAGACGACTTTTTACTTTTTACTCCTTACATTTTAAAAACAGCCTCGTTACTCTATTTCATTTCGGCCTTTAAATAAAAACTATCCAGTTAAATTGCTCCATCCGGATAGAGTGAATTTGGTTGTGGTTGTTTCAGATGTTCTTGTCCAGTTTTGTTCTTACATCCGTTCCCTCAGATTCCTGCAACTAAACTTGGATGTACATTCCAATAAAGGTTAGGATAAATGATAACATGAACATGAAGTTTGACTTTTTGCACCATTACAATACTTATAGGCAACTAGTCATCATATCTGCTGCTCTCTGAAACACATGTTAATGCTCAATAGTACACGTATGGGTCAATGACGTGATGCCTATATTTTCTGAAAAACAGATTTCTTTTTCAATTCAAAAAAGGTTTAAATGGATAAGAAAATACCATATATATGACCGACCTATCCCACATATGGACTCACTTGAATTTTACAAAAAATACTAGTTATTTGGGATTTTGTTGTTGTTTTAAGCGTCATAATGTCATGTGGTGCGACCGTCCGACCAGGACTCTTGATTTGAAAACTATTTTTGAAATCATTCTAAATGTATTTAAATCAATCTTCTGCCCTATCTGGCATGATTTCTGAAGTGTCTTGTAGTGTGTAAGATTTATACACATTTATATTTATATTTCCATCATAATATACAAGCAAAGTTTGACTGATGATGTCAATTTTATGAAATATCATGTGGCGCGACCATTAAAAAAAACAACCATTTTTGTATAATACTGAAAACTTGTCAAAAAAATATGTCAAGATGATGTTAAGGAAATTAATTTATTTTAATATGAATCATGGTTGCACCACATGACCTTTTTTAAGGCTAGTGCCAATTCATCTTGACAAAAAACTCAAAAAATTGACCGGTTGAAAATCCTTATTCGTCATTGACCCATATATGGTTCTTTAATATATTTGCATTATACTAAGATACATTCATTTTCAATGGCTTTTGTCCTTAATGGCTTTTTTCCCCTTACATTACTTTTACTTTTATACTTTAAGTAGTTTTGAAACCAGTACTTTTATACTTTTACTTGAGTAAAAAACTTGAGTTGATACTTCAACTTCTACAGGAGTATTTTTAAACTCTAGTATCTATACTTCTACCTGAGTAATGAATGTGAATAGTTTTGAAACGCTCACATTATGAGTTTGGCTTTGTGGAATCTGTGCAATGCGATGGACTTGGTCCAGACAGAGCTCAGAGTCAGCACATCATTTATTGTGCACATGGAAGTGACTATTTTATCATATCAGACAGTACAGGAACAAGAAAGCAGGCGGGTGTATCTATTCCTTGGAAAGAAAACATTTTGAATACAGGGGAAGGGGAAGGGGGGCAATCTTTAAAAGCCAGGAGAGAGCTTTGCTTTTCCTTCCACCTTCCTTTGTCCTTTAAAGTTTCATATCACCTTCTTCCTCATCCCTTAATATTCATACTGATTTACAGCCTCCTGGGGACGTTTGACTCTCACAGTTTGACCACAGAGAGAGTTATGGCAGGAGCATCAAGGGGCTTGCACAGGCCAGGAGGATGCTGGTGCATTGATGTTACACACTGGCCGGTTATGGTCTGGATCCTGGCACGAGGCCGAGACTAGACCAACGGAGCCAAGACAACTTAAGGGAGAGAGAGCCAAAAGAATAACTGGAAACTGCATCAGCAGAGGCCCCTAGAAAAATGATTCAGAGAGAGAGAGACAGAGAGAGAGAGGGAGAGAGAGAGAGGGGAAAAAAAGACTGAAAAGGAAAACAATTGTATCTTGAAAGCGCTGGAACAAAAGTAGCAAAAGGTGAGTGATCAGGGTCAGAGTTGAAAAAGAAAAGAATGAAAGTCGCAGAAACAATGAGGCTCGTTAGGAAGGATTATTTAAGGAAAACAGCACCTACTGTAGTGTCAGGCACAATGAACTCAGCAGGAAATGCCTTTCATTCATTTGCTGTAAGCAAAATGCATCATTCATTTATTTATTTTTTCCAATATCTTTTTATTTCACAAAAGAAAGGCAATCACAAACATCCTAAATGACTGTAGGTCTTACAATTTTCTTTTGTGCACACAAGCCAAATCTCGCCTACAACCCCACCCCCCCCCCCCGCTGGGGGGGCCCCTCGCGCGTGAGCGTAGCGAGCTCGTGCGAAATTTTTTGGGTTTTTCAGGTCGGATCGGGTGTCTATATGCGCAATTTTAACTCTCCAATTAGCAAAATACTGGATACCTTCCCCTGCCTCATCATCATCTCTTGCCTCGACGCGGGGCCCCACGGCTGCTTGAGACCCGGTCGGATCGGTGATTTTTGTAACAAATTTATCAAACGAGCCTTTCAGAGAGGCATTAAACTCTTACATTTTCTTTAGTTTTTTTTCTTTTTTCATCCCCTGATGGAAATTTCCTGAATCTGTCTCGTTCTCTCGACATTGTGTGACAGTTTGTTCCAACTCCACCGTCTGGATCAGAGCACCTTGTGTCTGCGCTTGGTCTGATCAGTTGTGTTGAACAACAGACACGCGCATCATTGCACATATATTTATTGATATGCAAAGACTAGTACACATTTAGGTCTGTAATGGAACGTGACTGTTGATATTTATAAGGGAAAAAAGGAAAAAAAAAACGAAAAAAATATTTTTTGAAAAAAAAAACAAAAAAAAAACAAAACAAAAAAAAAAACGGCCCATAGCGGCGGCCCTGCCTACAGATTAGGGCTGGGGATCGATTCAAATATCAAGAATCGATTCGATTCCGATTCTTAAGATTCAGAATCGATTATCACGATCCGATTAGATCCGATATTGATTTGGGTTAGTGTTATTAAAACTGTTTTTTGAGCTGTTGCATGAATTATATGACTGTAGTTATGCAACATATTACTACTAGTATTATATTGAGATTCAACAGCAAGTATTGGCAGCTAATGATGCTGTAAGGACCAATCAGCTCCCAGAATGCTGATAGAACTGCTTTCAGAAACATCATGTGGGTCAGAATTATCAAACAGATCCAGGGAGGAAACAGAGACGGATGAAATCGCTTTTATTTTTTCCTCATTTATGAGAATTTGGTTTTTAACATTTATGCAAATGTAACCCCAAGACAGTATAATAAAGCAAAGAAATATAGACAATGTATGCAATTATTACTGAAAACTTTAATGTTTTCATACCTTTAAACATATTTAAAGGCAAAAACATGGCACCAGTTATTCTCGTGTCCAACAAAATATTCCTTTTTTGGTTATAAACAAAAAAGTACCAAAAGTTGTAATGTAATGATGAAAAAAAAAAAATAATAATATATATATTTTTTTTAAATCGATCTTTAGACATGAATCGATTTTTAGGAATTAATATGAGAATCGATTTAAAATCGGAGAATCGATTTTTTCAACACAGGCCTACTACAGATACATAAGATACGTAAAGTAAATGACAGCAATAAAACAGCAATCAGCGTACAATGAAGTTTATAATGAATGAAGCTCTAAGCCAGAAAATAATGGGAACCAAAAGTCTTGAAAAAGATGCCACAGTTATATTTTTCCAATGTTAGCTTTTCTAATGGTAGAAATGCTGTGGTTTGGTCGATGAAAGTCTTAAAAGATGGAGGGGAATCATTCTTCCAAAATAAAAGTATACATTTTTTTGCAAAGTAAGTTATCAAAATGAATATCCTGCATTTTTTGTTATGTAGTTGTAAATTATATGTGTCATTTAATAAATGTAAACTACTGCTTAAATCAAATGTTTTGTCCAGGATTAGTTGTGTTAGGGAATGAATTGAAAATGCATCATTTTTTAGGTAAAAAACCTTAGAGGTTTTTCTTAGCGGATGCTGAGTTACTTCAGCATCATGATTTAATAACAATTCCGTCCTTCTCTTCTGTCTGTCTTTGGGGCGATCTTTCTCCTTTTTTTTTTTTGTAATATAATAAATATTCTGCACGGAAGACGAAAAAGCAGGCGTCTTATCAAAATGGATTGCCCAGGGCTCTCTTTGCCGCATTCACACACTATCGTACACATTATATATGTATAGATATGTGGAAAATATATACATTTCTATGTAATATTTATTGGTCTTCTCCTCCAGTGCCCCTAGGTAACATGCATAATGCTGAAGTAATCTGCCCAACCATCAAAACCCTCCAATCCTTATTTTTCATTTCATTTTACACCCTTCTCTTTTCCCTTGTTGCCTTAATTCATTTTTGGTTTTCACATAATTTCAAAAGGCTGAATGTTCTCGGGTCCATCTTTCCATCAAAGAGCCAAAATACGAGTGTGGTATAACGATGACGGACAGAGAAGAGAGTACTTGAATATGTAACAGATTCATGCATCGACCCCTTTGGATCCATGTAACAAGTTATTTTTGATCAAATAGGAAAATAGAGGAAACAGTGAACCCGTGTCACTTTTACAGGTGACTCAGACCTCATCCATTCAGGGATGAGCATCAACATCTTCTCAGCTCGGGTTTCTGTGACCTAGGGCTGGGCGATATGGACCAAAAGTCATATCTGGATATTTTCTAGCTGAATGGCGATACTCGATATATATCGATATTTTTTTCTGTGCCATAATTGGGGTTTCCCCCAAAGCATTATAGCATAGCATCTCTGTTAGCATCTCTGTTAGCTTCATTTTTTTCTGAGGCAAACCCTTAAAAAAACAGTCAGTTTTAATACAAAGCCTCGTGCCAAATGTCACACGGGTTCCTTTATTAACAGAGATCTGCACAATATCAAAATGTATAAAACAGATGAAATAAAAATTAGGGCTGTGCGATTAATCGATTTTAAATCTAAATCGGATTTATTAATCAAAATCGATGTTAAAAAAGGAAAATCGGAAAATCGATTTTCCTTTTTTGCAGCTGGCTGCATAACAGACAGAGCTCGTCTAGTCATCTTTGTTTGGTCAAGAAAATTGTAAATGTTGTCACTTTACTAAACTCAAGGAGGATTTACAGTATCTTTCAATTGCACTTCATTCCCAATAGGGAAATGTGTTTGCTATTTTTCTTTAAAAATAAAGATAAAATATTTGAAACAATTTATTCCATTGTGTTTTGTAGTTTTACCAAAAAAATCAAAATCGAATTCGAAAATCGGGTTTTCAGAGAAAAAAATCGGGATTTTATTTTTGTCCAAAATCGCACAGCCCTAATAAAAATAAACTGCCTGCATATATAGAATAAAAATGCTTCTTGAGTAAAATAAAACAAATATCCCTTTCCTGCATAACAATTAAATTAAAATACACTGTGCAATTAATACAATGTAGACAGTAACAGGCAGACTTTTCGTTTTTTGTTGTGCAAATAACAAAAAATGTGTGCAAATCTCAAATAAAACATTCAAGTCAATTTGTCACAAAATAAGCTATATCAAAATCATTAAAAAAAAAAATGTAAAAAATAAATAAATAAATCGATATAAACGATATTGTCTCGTACCATATCACGTTTGAAAATATATCGATAAATATTAAAATCTCGATATATCGCCCAGCCCTAGGTATAACGATGACGGACAGAGAAGAGTACTTGAATATGTAACAGATTCGTGCGTCGACCCCTTTGGATCCATGTAACAAGTTATTTTTGATCAAATAGGAAAACAGAGTAAACAGTGACTTTTACAGGTGACTCAGACCTCATCCATTCAGGGATGAGCATCAACATCTTCTCAGCTCGGGTTTCTGTGACCCTTTTAAAGTAATTCCTTTGAAAGGAGAGACTGAACATTTCTGCATGTGTGAGGTGCAGTCATTACGCCAGACCCACTGTGCAAAAGACACTTAGTCTGCATCTCCCTTTGTGTGTCATAACACATCCCTCCGTCTGGTGCACTTGCAAACATCTCTTTCTCATCTGATCTTTTTTCTTTTCTTTTTTTGGTATGCAAGCAATTTGTCTGAGGTCTCCTTAGACCTAATTTGTTCGTACATGCCTGACAATCTCCATAGCTCAGCCTTGAGCTTTTAACAGTTGTCTTGGATTCCAATTTGGCGATATCAAATGAGACTAGTGGAGGAATTTGATGTTACGAACTCACACTCTTTCCCCCAGTTCGCTCATTGTTTTCTTTTTTTGTCTTTTTTTAGCAGGATCTGGAACTATCTTGTATCCAAATAAAACAGAATACAGCAGTTGGTTTTAAAAGCAATCACATATGGATGATAGCAGAAGAGTATATCTCCATCCACCCATCCGGTCTTGGATGGAGGGATTAATGGTGTTGGATGGATGGATGGATGGATGGATTGATGGATGGATGGATGAATGGTGTTGGATGGATGGATGGATGGATGATGGATGGATGGATGATGGATGGATGGATGATGGATGGATGATGGACGGATGGATGATGGATGGATGAATGGATGGATGGATGGATGATGGATGGATGGATGATGGATGGATGATGGACGGATGGATGATGGATGGATGAATGGATGGATGGATGGATGGATGGATGGATGTAGAACATTTCGTGTCGTTTTGGTCAATGAAAATTAAGTCGCATTTTAACAGTTTTTATTTTGTAATCTACATTTCAGTCTAGTTTTTATTCCTCTACGATATTGCATTACATATTTAATTATCGTTATCGTCACATGACCAGCATTTTCCTCAGGTGACAAAGGTTCGTTGACGATATTTAGTCATAATCTTCATTGACGAAAGAAACTTTACTGGTGACCTCCACCTCATGAGTTCAACTATGAATTCTCTCCACAAAGGTTATGAACAGGAACATTGAAAAAGGACAAGCTTTGCAGAAATGGTGTATTTTACTGTTGGTAATGCAAACTAAGCTCAAACTCAAGTTGCACAGGGACCAAATGACCCTTATCAAGCTGCTTGATACCCAGTTTTCACAAAGCACCTATCAGAGGGCAAGTATTACCCTATAATGTAATAATTTCCTGAAAATGTAATAACGCCTGAAAATGTAATAAAATTTGCACTTAACTCAATCGAAAATGTAATAAAACCCAATAATGTAATAACTTCACCAATACTGTAATAAAATATCCTGACTGATATTGTAATAACATTTTTACCGATAATGTAATATCTTATTACATTATTGGGAATTTATTACATGGTACTCAAAGTCTGCAATTTAACCCAATAGTCCTGGTGTTTCAATGTTTCGATGCTTAAAACACAAAATGTAGAACTCTGGACTGAAAATGAACATATATATTACATTATTTGTCAAGTATTACATTATCAGTTTTGGAAAAAAAGTAAAAAAGTGTAATAAATTCCCAATAATGTAATAAGGTATTACATTATCGGTAAAAATGTTATTATCAGTCAGGATATTTTATTACATTATTGGTGAAGTTATTACATTATTGAATTTTATTACATTTTTGAATGAGTTAAGTGCCAATTTTATTACATTTTCAGGCGTTATTACATTTTCAGGAAATTATTACATTATAGGGTGCTACAGGGCACAATCATCTGGCCACAAAAACACATAATGACATACGGTATTAAAACTTCCAAGCACCCTGCAGTTTCTTTCCAAGAGTAGAGAGTCTATTATGAAAGTTAATTTCCCCTCAAAAGCCTTATACTGGTGAAATATTAGTTTTTGTTTCAAGCTTTTGTTCCTGACTCCTACAATTGAAGTAATAGCAAATTCACAACTCTTTACATTTTAGTTTTTTAACAAATCAAATAAGTAAAAGTAATTAGAATTGGTTTTTAATGCTAAGTTATATTTGAAATAAACATCTTTAACTCAGTAGTTGCAGCTTCCCCTCAGGGCCAGAGTGATTACGGCTGACTGTGATCTGATGCTCTTAAATGTAGTTGATGAGATCATAGAGATCTTATATAATGTGTGAAATTATGTGAAAGGGTTTAGAACTCTGCACAGTATCGTAGGACTAACTACGTGTGGCACACTGGATTTAAATATCGAAACCAACATATTATACTTTTTAGTGTTTTCCTCACCTTTTTCTGTGTTATAAGTGTTACAACTATGAATTTGGTTTGATTGATTGATTTGATTTGAAGATTTTATTTCAAACATGCATGTTAAAAAAAGAGTACAAAAAAGTAAAAAAACAGAATACAAATATATATATATATATATATATATATATATATATATATATATATATATATATATATATATATATATATATATATATATATATATATATATTTAATGGAGATATAGATATATAAATACTGTACGTATAATATAGCTCATATCTATATCCATAATATACATCTATATATCTACATATATTAATAAATGTACATATCTACATGTTTATTTACATCTGTATTTTGAATAGAATGTTTCTCTGTATCTTTTTTAAATTGTGATATGTTTTGACTTTGTTTAGCTCCATGCTCAGGCTGTTCCACAGTTTCACTCTGCAGGTCGACATACAGAATTATCTCACAGGTGACCAGAGGCTTAAAAAAAGCGAGGCTTATATCTGGAGTGTATATAAATTTGCAAAGTCGTGCAGACGCCAGGTTATGAGAGATTTGCAAGATTAGCTCACTCTGTTTAATGTGAGGTGGAGCAGAATTTCAACATGCACCGTCAGCAGCCACCTATGGCACCATCTGCTTGTTTTTCCCAAAGTGTCACTACTTGTAATTGTAGATCTTTGTCTCATTTGAATCATTATGGCCTTTTGGAGTCACGGTGTGTGCAGAGCAACCTTTTAGGCAACGAAGGTTAAAATAAAATCGCTGGAAATTTTAACTTTTTTCTCCTTTTTTCTCTCTTTTCTTCCACCTTTTTTCTCCTTTTTTCTTTTTTTTCTCCTTTTTTGATCTTTTTTTTAATCTTTTTTTCGCCTTTTTTGCCCTTTTTCTCTTTTGTTCTCCTTTTTTTCACCTTTTTTTTCTCTTTTTTTCTCTTATTCTCCTTTTTCTCTTTTTTTCTCCCCTTTTTCTCTTTTTTTCTCCTTTTCTTTCCTCTTTTTTTCTCTTTTTCTCCTTTTTTTTCCTCTTTTTCTCTTTTTTTCACTTTTTTCTCTTTCATTCTCTTTTTTTCTCTTTTTTTTCACCTTTTTTGCCTTTTTTTTCTCTTTCATTCTCCTTTTTTCTCTTTTATACACCTCTTATTTTTTTCTCTTTTCTTCTGCCTTTTTTCTTCTTTTTTCTCTTTTTTCCTTTTTTGCTCTTTTTTTCTCCTTTTTTTGCAATTTTTTCTCTTTTATACACCTTTTATTTTTTTTCTCTTTTCTTCTGCCTTTTTTCTTCTTTTTTCTCCTTTTTTGCTCTTTTTTTCGCCTTTTTTTGCAATTTTTTTCTCTTTTATTCTCCTTTTTTTCTCTTTTTTTCGCCTTTTTTTCGCCTTTTTTCTCTCCTTTTTTTCTATTGTTTTTCTCTTTTCTTCGCCTTTTTGCCTTTTTTCTCTTTATTCCCCTTTTTTCTATTATTTTCGCCTTTTTTTATCTTTTTTTCACCTTTTTTTGGCCTTTTTTCTCTTTTTTAATTTGGCAATTTAAAATAAAGGTTTGTTTGCATACTCTACCCTATTGTGCTAATTCAAAAAAAAAAAAACTTTCAACACCAATTACATAAATTGCAGGTCCTTGCTATAATTAGCATCTTCCCCTTGCACTTCAGAGGTGTTATAATTGGGCAAAGCTGCAACAGCTCATTAATGTCAATGCAGCGGCCGTCTCCTCTATATATGTGCCAATTTAAAACTTAAAATTAGGACGGTTCAGTCTGTATGTGTTGACATGTATTGAAAGAAAAAAAAATATTTCCCCATCTGTCTCTGGCTTTTGCAGTAGGAGAGAACGGAAATTAGACTCAACGTATTTTTTAATTCACACTGTTGACTTGAAGTGTATTAATTTGTTCTTTTTGCATTCTGTATTATTTAATAGTTTTCTTTTCTTTAATGTAATCCTATAGTTGAATTTAGTTTTTTTGTCTTTTTTTTCTTCCCACTTTTAGGAGAGGATCATGTTCACGTTGGAGTTGACCAATGCAAAGCCGATGAACCTCATCCTCACATCTTCATCTTCAGGGGATCACTATGGTCTGTTCAACATCAACAAGGATGTCCACATTTACGTGAGTAGTGTCTTTGTTTCTCTGCTCTGGACTAATATGACAACAGCTCCTTCTTGAAGGGTTTCCGTCTTACTTGCGTGTCAGTTTTGTGATTTAACTTCATTCCCTGAGGTTATTCCTTAAGCTTTTAGTTTAGTTTTTATTTTTCTTTAGTTTAGTTTAGTTTATTGGTCCTTTCAATTTCCACAACATGAATAACCCAAAGTACAGGTGTAAATCATCAGTGTAATACAAAAAAGAAATACATTTTTTGGTATATATATATATATATATATATATATATATATATATATATATATATATATATATATATATATATATTTGTATCTCGCGGTAAAAACGATAAATTCCCGTTGGTGACGGGAAAGAAAGAAAGAAAGAAAGAAAGAAAGAAATGAGCCTAGAAAGAAAGAAAGAAAGAAAGAAAGAAAGAAAGAAAAAAGAAATGAGCCTGAAAGAAAGAAAGAAAGAAAGAAAGAAAGAAAGAAAGAAAGAAAGAAAGAAAGAAAGAAAGAAAGAAAGAAAGAAAGAAAGAAAGAAAGAAAGACAGGAAGGAAGGAAATGAGCCTGAAAGAAAGAAAGAAAGAAAGAAAGAAAGAAAGAAAGAAAGAAATGAGCCTAGAAAGAAAGAAAGAAAGAAATGAGCCTAAAAAAAGAAAGAAAGAAATGAGCCAAGAAAGAAAGAAAGAAAGAAAGAAAGAAAGAAAGAAAGAAAGAAAGAAAGAAAGAAAGAAAGAAAGAAAGAAAGAAAGAAATGAGCCAAGAAAGAAAGAAAGAAAGGAAGAAAGAAAGAAAGATACATTCCCATTGATGGCGTTTTTGTATTGGTATTTTTTTTTATCATTATTGGGATAAATGCCAGAAATTTTGTGATACATTTTTTAGTCCATACCGCCCATTCCTAGCTTTTATAAACTAGTGCAATGTCATTAATAAATCCTACCTACACATATACATACATACACACACACACACACGCATACTGTGTATATATATATATATATATATATATATATATATATATATATATATATATATATATACACACACATACACATATATACATACATACATACATACATACATACATACATACATACATACATACATACATACATACATACATACATACATACATACATACATACATACATACATACATACATACATACATACATACATACATACATACATACATACATACATACATACATACATACATACACATGTCCATAGGTACATGCCTATGTGTATTATACCTTTGTTTTATATGTATTAGTCATTTTGTATTTTTAGGAGCTTTTTAATTGTAATAACGTGCTACACATTTTCATTTCTGTAACTAAGCTGTTCCACAGATTAACTCCTGTCAACAGCCTGGCTTTTGTTGTTACAGTAGCTTTTAAACCCTTTTGCAACTAATAATGATACATTATGAAGTTATGTGGACACAAGCAGAAGCAGTTTTTTGTCAAATGTAGTTTTCAGAGTTTCCTCCAGAGCTCCTGTGTTGAACCAGCTGTTGTTACAGTCACACAGTCACAGCTGCACGGCTCTCCGGTCTCTCCGGGCTCTCCGGTTCTCTCTGGTTCTCTCCGGTCTCTCCGGGCTCTCCGGTTCTCTCCGGTTCTCTCCGGTTCTCTCCGGGCTCTCCGGGCTCTCCGGGCTCTCCGGGCTCTCCGGGCTCTCCGGCCTCTCTCCGGGCCTGCTGGCAGAGACACAACCGTGTTGACTTTCTCTGGATATTCCCTAATGGCTTCTCTGTGAGAAGCAGTTTTTATTTAAGTGTTTTTTACCGTTCACACTATAAAAGCAGTAAGAGATGCTTCAGAGTGGCCAATAACGAGGCCGACTGATGATGTCGGCCGTAAAATTAATGTTCCAATAAAGTGGAGATTGTGACTTTAATGCACTGCTCACAGATCATACCGGAGGTGTGAAGTGAATCTTGGGAATCAGCTGTTCGTTCAGATGACACCGTTTCAATAACACCACCAAGTCTAATAACTGTTAAAAAGAAAATCACAAATTAAAGTTGATAACTTAAAAAGAAAAAGACCAACATGTCCTCCAAGTAAATAACATAAATTACAAATATTTTAAATGTCAGGTTTTCATTATTTTGCCTTCATTAACCATCGCAGTGGGTTCTAAATGAATCAGAAATAGAGCAAAGCGTATACTTTTAACTTAATGAATTAGTTTACATCGGTCTTTGTCTTTGTTTAAGGCAGGGGTGTCAAATGTGCGAGAAGTTTCCAACGCAAAAAAACAAAATGTTAATTTACTAAAAAGGAAGGCATAAATAATTGCCATGAATCGCAGCATATCCGATAATATATTTCTTCTACAAATCCATCGTTATTCCACAAAAAGAGCACTTTTCGACATTTTTCTAGAATGCATTTGCCGATTTTATTTCTTTGTAGACGGTCGTTTATTTTCATTAACTGACTACTATTATATATTTTCGCGGGAAAAATATCACTGCTAAAAAAGATGATGGAAGATATTTATTCGGAGAATTTCAGTTTTGAATACGAGGATAGTGACAAAGTAAAACAGTTAAAAAAGAAGTGCTGACTTTTTCGGCACACTGGCGTAAATATCCGCTATAAAAAAGCGAAATATAAAAAAAACATACTTGTTTCTGTTTATCTTTGTAAAATTATATTAAAAGTATCTTAAATAATTTGAAAAAAATGAGAAATTTCAAGAAAAGATCCTGAAGAAATATACACGAATCCAGCAAAACCCGGAAGTCGAGCGGCCGCCATTACTGCGGTGGCGGCTCCGCTCCTCCGCTCCAGCCCATAGACATAATACGTATATAGATCCATGCTCCGCTCCCATGGATCTATTACTCCGCTCCCTGCCAGGCTCTCTTAATGTATTTGTATCATCGGAAAACTCCTGTCCCGGTCACGTGCATTTGTTTTGATAGTGAATGAAGACGGGACGGACTTTCAAACTACTTTTCTGTTTCACCAAGTGAACAGACGGAACGCAAAAAAAAGATGTCAAACTGCTGGAAAGGAACTGGAATTTACCGGGATACCTTAAACAAGGAAGCCAGGGAGCGGTATATGGAGAAAATAATGATTATTAACGGTCTGGATCTATATGAAAAAATCACTACTAAAGAATGGAGCTCCGATGAGGATTTACTGCAGCAGTTCTGCACAACCCACGTCTTACTACCTTGTTTAGTGTTTTGCAGCTGCTTTGGTAAATGTTTGACTCGCCATGTGTTTCAATAAATTTGTATAATAGTACAACATACAGTACATGTTTTGTATCACTCTTACTTCTCTTTTCTTTTTTTTTACCGCTATATTATGCTGAAGAGGCTCCGAGGCGTGAGCAATATTTTTCATTTCCTCGTGAGATTATTTTTTTCTTCTGCAGCTACAAATAGAGTTGATATTTTTTCCTCAACAAACTAGTTTTATCTGAAGATTGGGGTTATGTATGTATGTATTCTGTATCATCCGGAGCTGAGATAGTTCTGCCCTTCAATTAGAGACCTGTAATTGCGTGTGCTATATTACAGTGTTTAATCATACACTCCCTTATCTCCCTATTCCTCTATTCTTTCCTGCTTATCGCTCAAACAAATCATTATTTATGAATTAACATCAGCATTAATTTAAGATACCTTCATTATTTATGGAAGGCCACTGTCTAACATCATCAATCCAGCTATAATGATGCTGTAGAGCGTCAATGGCGCAAGATGGCGGCACACACAAACCGGTCGCCGGATTCGTGTATATTTTACATAATTAGAGTCTAAACAAAGTGCATATTTCCTTTAAAATTAACTAAACTGATATTGGATTAGATAACAATAGTAAAAAAAAAAATGTCGCACCGTTTTTGTTATTTTGAGCGTGCGGCCCGCGAGAATAAAATTGGTCAAATCCGGCCCGCCCAGCAAAATGAGTTTGACACCCCTGATTTAAGGACTAGGGGCTCAAATTGCTAAATGCCAATATTGTTTTTATGAACTACCTTAATTAAAGAGGAAAGCTCACCTCTTTACTGTTTTATTTTAAATCCCCTGCGGTTGTTATGCAAAGACAAAATGACACAAACTGTCCAACGACTTCTGGACTCCACTGTAGGGGTTTCTAATCTTCTTGTCCTCTCAAAGCCCCCTGTTCATTTTACTCATGCGATGCATCATTTTAAAATCGAAATTTCTCACGTTTAACAAAGGAAACTAACCATCTGTTGATAAGGACACTTCTTTGTGGACATTAAACTAAGACGTGCAACTTTTGAGTGGAAGAATCTAAGTGAATGTCTTATCGCCTCTGCAGTTCTTTACAAAACAGCTCGAATCTGACCGTTGCCTGTCAAGCCGTTATCTTTTAATGAGGTGCAGTCCTCATCTGGTCTTTGTCTTTATGTGTTTAACAAAGCTCTGACGTGCTTGAAAATTGATAATCGGTTTTGTAAATAATCTGCGTTGAGATAGAGCTCAAACGTGAAATAAAAAAAAACACATGATGACATATAATCACGGCCAGCCAATCAGCGCGATGACACATTTGCAGGCAATGCCAACAATTACTGATACGCTGACAGCAGTGTGGCACTACATCCTGTGTCATGTCCTGTTGAGAGCCTGGACAACATTGCTTGCGACTGCAGGATGTTTTTGTGGGATGAGCCGTATCGCTGGGGGATAATAGTGTTGTGCTGCAGATTGCAGTGGAAGGGAATCGACATCTGTTCAGCATCTGCAGAAGTACGTCAGCGGCTTGACAGCTTGGCTCGGTGTCACGTCTTTCGCCGGCCTCCTTACTGCTGACTTAAAGCAACACAAAGGAGTTTTTCACATTAACCCTATCATTGGGGGTGTATCATGTTTCATACATGAAATAGTTTTATATTATTAAAAAAAAAAGGTAAAATGAAAATAAATAAACAAAATTATCCCGTGTATTTATAAGGCAAGGGAAGTTTATTTGTATAGCACAGGGCTCGGCAACCCGCGGCTCTAGAGTTCTTTAGCGCCGCCCTAGTGGCTCCTGGAGCTTTTTCAAAAATGTTTGACTTTTTTTTTTCTTTTTTCCTTTTTTCTTCTTTTTTTCCTTTTTTTCCTCTTTTTTTCTTCCTTTTTCCTTTCTTTTTTAATCTTGACATTTTGACTCTTTTCTCGAAATTTTGACTTTTTTCTCGACATTTCGACTTTTTTTTCGAGATTGTACTTCAACATTAATCTCAACATTTCGCTTTTTTTAACAAAATTTTTCCTATTTTTTTTTTCTTCTTTTTTTTTCCTTTTTTCTTCTTTTTTCCTTTTTTTCCTCTTTTTTTTTAATCTCAACATTTTGACTTTTTTTTCTCAACATTTCGACTTTTTTCTTGAAATTTTGACTTTTTTCTCAACATTTCAGTTTTTTTCTCAAGATTGTACTTTAACATTAATCTTGACATTTCGACTTTTTTCTCGACATTTCGACTTTTTTCTCGATATTTAGACTTTTCTCGAAGTGCATAATGAAAAAAAAAATCTCCCCCCAGTTATAACTAATATAGAAACATGCAGCATGTGTTGTCTTCATTCTAAGGCTTATACAAGACTTTTCATGTTTTGCGGCTCCAGACATGTTTGTTTTTTGTTTTTGGTCCAATATGGCTCTTTTAACATTTTGGGTTGCCGACCCCTGGTATAGCACAATTCAACACAAGGTAATTCAAAGTGCTTTACATCAACATTAAAAGCGGCAAGACACAATTAAACATTAAATAACAAATAAAATGAAATAAAATGATAAGAAAAGAGGTAAAATAATAAAAGTAGTAGAGTGCAGCAGGTACACATCTCATTCTTACAATGGCAAGAATTACGTTTCCATACGGTCAAAACGTACAAAGACCGGCTCAAATACAGTATTACAAAAGTAATCTGTAACAATTCATACAGTGAATTAAACCAGTTTGACAATTCTATGCCACAATGCCTGTTTCCAGGTCTTATTTCACACAACTGAGGAGAATTACGTTTCTATAGGGTCAAAATGTACAAAGACCGGGTCAATGGCAACAATCCAAAAAATATTATTACTATTTTAATTTCAATACACAAAAACATTTATAATAAAAAAAATAAATTTAAATGACTTTTTGTGCATGCTTTTATTTCAGCCTCTAAAGGGTTAGAAATTTCAGATTACATTTCATTTGAATGAATATTTGATTATTTTTAATCAAATATTTGATAATATATTCTATATTTTTCATTGCTGCTGGCTTTAGCAGGTGGAGTCTCCTCCAGGTTGCTACTGTAAGCAGGACAACAGGTTTCATTGAGCTGCTACAGCTCCAAGTAGAGCAGTAAAGTTTGTTATCTGGCCGGTCCAACTGGTCTCCCTCTCTGACAGCTGCAGTTGAAAACCTGCTTGGTGCCGGCTTTGCTGGTCCTGCTTCCTGGCTTCGGCCTCCGCTCCCCCTCTTGCCCCCCCTACACGATTCATACGCACATAGGCGAAAGGCGGGGGGTCCGGGTCGTGGGGGGCACCGTCCCGCGGGGCCTGGCACTCCCCGCCTCACGGTTTTAACAGCAAAATAGACACTGCACATTCAACACTTAATAAATACATTTGACAAGGACACGTAGTTCGGGAGGGGGGGGGGTCTGTGTCAATCGATACTTGGCCCTCCCTCCTCCCTGTTTTTATGGCATTAATCACATGCACTCAACACAAGGGGCGGGAGGGGGTCCCACATCACCCGCGTTCCCTCACCGGCCTGGGCCTGGGACGGGTGGGTCGGGTTGCCCGGGCCTGGCGGGGCCCGCCGTGCAGCCTGGGGTGCCTTCTGGCGGTGCTGGATCCCCCCGGGGAGGGGGAAACGGTGCGTGATTGTATGTCTGTGTCGGTGAGAATGCGGTATGGAAGGGTCCTGCCATGGAGGATTTGAGCCTCCATTGGCAGGACATCAAAAACTTAATAATTTATCAATATTATATTATACAAAGATGGTTATTATTATTATTATTAGTATTATTATTAGTATTATTATTATTATTATGTATAGTATATTATATTATTATTAGTATAGGTATCGGATAGGTGAATGGATGAATGAATGGGATGCCTGGGTCTGGGGCCCTCCGTTATCGGGCCTGCGCGGGTGTCGCCTTGTTGGGGGGTTCCCTCTCTCCGGGCCCGTCTCCGGTCCCCCCCGCTGCCTCTACGGCGGGGCGCCCCTCTGGTCTTGGAGGGCCACTTTCGTGGGGGACGGGTGCGCCTGCCCGCGTCGGCGGCCGGGGCGGCTCTGTCTCTCCGGGCAGGCTGGCCCCCTGCCGGGTGGGGGTCGTTGGCCTGAAGGGTGAGGGCCTCCTGGCCGCGTGTCCGGCCCGGACCGGGTGGCCGGGGATTGCCTGGGTCGCGGTCCGCCGCCGCGGGATCCCTGGCTGCTTCTTTCCGCGCCGTGGGGGCCCCGCCCGCGGGCCCCCTCGGCCGCCGCCGGGTGGGGGGGGGGCCTCGCAGGCGGTGGGTTGCCTCCCTCCTACTTCTCCCCTCTGTGGGGTTGCCGGTGGCCTGGGTTCCGGGCTCTTCCTTGTCGGCCTCTGGTCTCGCGGGTGGCGGGGTTGCTCCCCCCCCCTCCCCCACTATAGATACACTTCAGGTGGAGCTTTGTTTGGTTTATTACACACACACACACACACACACACACACACACACACACACACACACACACACACACACACACACACACACACACACACACACACACACACACACACAGTCATTTAGTCACACGCATACACACACACACACACACACACACACACACACACACACACACACACACACACACACACACACACACACACACATGCATGATCATATACATACACACACACACACATAGACATACACACTGGCTTGTTCACCTGCATGCTGGCTCTCTAGTTTTTGGGGTTAGGTAGCGGTAGCGGTAGCTTAGCTCAGACTGCGATCAGATCTCAAGATTTAGGTCGATTGCTGTTCGTGTTTTGGATGGCTCCGTGCCGGTTTCGTGCTTTGTTTGTGGTTTTTTTGTTGCAGATTTCCAGTGCTTGACGTGTGTCTCCGTGTGTTCCTGCTTCCTGGATTGGCAGTGGATGTTGTCACCCCCCACCCCCACCCCCCCCCCCCCCCCCCCCCAAAAAAAAAAAAAAAAACACTGGGTTTGTATGTGTATATTTATGTATGTGTACGCATATGTGTGCGTATATATATGTATATATTACATATAGTAATAATGCACATATATACACTTTTGGTTTCTACCGTCATGGTATCAATCAATAATATGTGTGCAGACAAGGTAAAAAAAAAAAAAAAAAAGAAAACCTGCTTGGTGTTTAGCTTTTCAACAGTGTCTTCAGCTTGATTTTCACTTGGCTAGCTGTTTTGGGGAGGTCACCTTGACATGCAAACAGACTGATTGTGGAATTTGCAGCCATGCTAACACTCTTGCAGTGGCAGGCGGTGCATTTCCCACTTATGCCTTCAGTGATGTCTAACTTAGTCAATAAATACCGTCAGCAGCACACAGCAGACATCCACGTAGGCAGGTGGAAGCAGCAACAGGATGACCGGGGTTCGGGGGGAGGGCCGGGAACGCAGGCCAGAACAAAGCTCCCGAGGCTCCGGCCTGCAAACATGCACAAAAGAGAAAAAAGGGGGGCCGGCACAAGAAACTACAGGAACGATAGACAAAAATGATAGCTATGAGATATTTATAATAAATAAAAATGGTAATGGAGAAGAGAGGAAGGGAAAAGGAGAGGAGAAGAAGGGTGAGAGGCACCGCCCAGCGGATCATGTCGGTGCCCCCCTGCAGCATAAGCCTATAGCAGCATATCTACCATGAAGCTATGTTTGAGACTAACTATTATAGTATTGTTCTATAGCTGCAACTATGACTACTGACTCTAACACACTAGAGTTTACACTCCCTAGAGATTTACCAACACCAGCTAGAGGTTTACTAAACACTAACTATAGGCTTTACTAAACAGAAAGGTTTTAAGTTTAGTTTTAAAGGTGGAGGTGGTGTCAGCCTCCTTAACCCAGATTGGAAGTTGGTTCCATAGTAATGGTGCCTGATAGCAGAACGCCCGCCCTCCAAATCTACATTTAGATACTCTAGGAACTACGAGTAAACCTGCACTCTGGGAGCGGAGAGCTCTGCCAGGAACATAAGGCACTATCAGGTCTTGTAAATACTGCGGAGCTAAGCCGTTTTGGGCTTTATATGCAAGTAATGAAATTTTAAATTGGATTCTGAATATTGTCAAAACTTAAAAATAAAAGGCTCTTTAAAATTATCTTTCCAAGGAGTTTTATTAAATGAGTCTACAAAATATTATACAAGTAGTGCTGGGCGGTATACCGGTTCATACCGAATACCGGTGTTTATTTTTCTTATGATAGGAATTTTTCATATACCGTAATACCGGTGAGTATGTACAGTAGCGTACACAACGTTGAGAACGCCGCACGGCGGAACATAGCACTGCTGGACACTGTTTGTGAGGGGACTGTTTAGCAGTAGTGATGCACCGATTGTTCGGTAACCGAAATTGTTCGGCCGAAAATGACAAAAAAACACTTTCGGTGTTCGGTGCAATAAGTGAGAAAAAAAACGAACAATTAATAACGGCGTTGTAATATAAGGAAATAGACTGGCCGCTCCCGTAACAAACATAAATCGTTGGCCAACCAAAAAGTAACCACATAAGAATTTTACCTAACATTCACCAGGAGGTGGAACCAAAACAACATAATGCTGGGAAAATAAAAAATGTTCAGTTTTTTATGTTCAATAAATATATTTCTACCTTGTAATTTTGTAAAAGATTTTTTTCTTTGAAAAGCATGCCTAAATCAAATTTATTTGATTTATGCAATGGTGAAAAAATTGGCAAAATAAAGGAAAAACTGCGAAGAACCATGTTCGGTATTGTTCGGTATTCGGCCAGTGTTGCATTGTTTACAGCGGACATATGTGGGTGAAGATGGCTGAAAACGAAAGTCCCACAACTGTTCTAGAACATGACACAGGGGAACTTGCAAACCTGTATTTATACTAGTGTGGACATTAATGTTTTTCTACAATATTTCCTCATGACGGTAAAATAGGCCATTTTAAGCCAATTTACTGCAGCAATTCCTTTCCAAATCATTGGAAAATGTGGTTAACACCCAGTTGTGCATGAAAAAAAAAATACCGTGATATATCGTGAAACCGATATAATTTTGAAAAATACTGTGATATAAATTTTTGGTCATACCGCCCAGCACTATATACAAGCTTTAACAAGATTGTTCAATAAATCTAAAAATTGCGGTTTAATATCAGAAAGACACTAACGAGACGGCCAAACTTTGGCGACAGCGACACAATAAACAACGTTTTCATGTCAAAACGTGACGTATCACAGCTTTCTGCGACCTGCTGCTTTGAGTACAACCACAGCTTTAGGTTATTTACATATACTGCAGAAGGGCGAGATTGTTTTGTTCTATTTTCATTATATTTGTCAATTTAGTTCATTATTATGGATTTGATATGAACAAAATAAATTATAAAAACATATTAAAATGTGAAAAAAATGAATACAATTTTTGCACTCACCAAAACGGCTGTTATCTGCATCGCACTGCCGTGGCTCAAACTAGTAAGTATCGATATCCAATCACAGGACGCGTAAATGTCACGTCCAACGTGAGGCCAGCTTGATGGCCTTACTGACACAACTCGTGCTCTGATTGGCTATCGCAGCTGTCAATCAACTGTATTTACCCGTTACAGCTCACAGACGCCTGAAGGCAGATTTTATACAGCCTGGCAACATAAGATAGCTGAATTCTTTTTTTGCATAGATATCTTTATTGAGGGCATTAAAAAAAAGAAAAAAAAATAAGATTTACAATAACAATATAATTATCAATATTTCCCCCCCTTTTTTTTAACTTTTCATAACATTAATTAAACCAAAATAAATAAATAATAAGAGAAAAAAAATAAGAAAAATAGAAAAATAAATAAAAAAGGGAATAAATAAATAAATAAATAAATACAAATAAAGATAAAGATAGCTGAATTCTGATTGGAGGAAAACTTTAACCTAAAAACAACAGCACTGGAAGGAGCATGAAAGAATATGAATATTTGTAGATATTTAGGGAAAGATAAATAAAAAATGTAATTAACCTTTATCGTCATTATGATCATTGCTCTGTTACTACGAGGTGGAACAGGGATGGATCAGCACAATTGAACGTTATCCATGAAAACAGTTGCATGGATCACAACAAAGTGGAAAAAAGGTGCAAAAGTGGCGGATCAAACTGGCTGTGTGAATGGAGCTTAAGAGACCGACGGGGCCAAATAAAAAACAAGAAACAAGAATAAATCTTAGACCAGGCGTCGGCAACCCGCCGCTCTAGAGCCGCATGCGGCTCTTTAGCGCCGCCCTGGTGGCTCCTGGAGCTTTTTCAAAAATGTTTGACCTTTTTTTTCCCTGTTTTTCTTCTTTTTTTTCCTTTATTCCTTCTTTTTTTTTCTTTTTTTCTTCTTTTTTTCCTTTTTTTCTCTTTTTTCTTCCTTTTTCCTTTCCTTTTTAATCTCGACATTTCGACTTTTTTCTCAACATTTCGCCTTTTTTCACAAAATTTTGACTATTTCCTCGACATTTCGACTTTTTTCTCAACATTTCACTTTTTTTCCCTTTTTTCGTTCTTTTTTTTCCTTTATTCCTTCTTTTTTTTTCCTTTTTTCTCTCTTTTTTTTCTTCCTTTTTCCTTTCCTTTTTGATCTTGACATTTCAACTTTTTTCTCGACATTTCGACTATTTCCTCGACATTTCGACTTTTTTCTCAACATTTCACCTTTCACCATTTGCCTTCATTCTAAGGCTGATACAAGACTTTTCATTTTTTGCGGCTCCAGACATATTTGTTTTTTATGTTTTTGGTCCAATATGGCTCTTTCAACATTTTGGGTTGCCGACCCCTGATCTAGACGGTGTCGTAAAAGTGACCTAACCTGTGGAGGATTCTCCGAGCTAAAAGTTGCTTCCTTTGTAGATTATTAATTATTATTTTATCATTTTAGATTAATGTTTTCCTGAGTAGGTAGTGGTTCATGAAAGAAAATAAAGACATGAAGGAGAAATATCCGTAATCCTGAGCAGACAGACCTGCTCTTTTCTCTCCGTAGTAACGAACACAAACTGATTTATTGATACTGATCTGAATTAATTCCTGCTGTAATTATAAAAGGTACCATTTTATTAGTCTTTTTTCTCCCGTATTCTTAGGTCTTCCCCGTCTGCCTGCTCCTACCACGACTGTCTTTCCTGCTTCTATGTTTATAGTTTGCCTGCGCACTATTTTTGATCGCGTGTCAATCAAATATTTATGAGGAAACGCCGATGATTCCCCGAGGGTTGCTCGGCTTTCACCATTTGTTCTGCTTTGTGACGCAAAGACATGCAATGGAAATTCGCATAGTACAGGCCCGGGGAGGGATTGTTGTTATTCAGACGACACTCACACTTCATTATCACTAACAGGATGATTTACAGGCATCACAGATCACATTGGAATGTTTGTTTCTTGTTATTCATTTTCACCTCATTTTGGTGAAGTGCTGCAAGATGTTAAGATATAAAGAGCAGAAGATGAATGGCTGCCAATGATGGAGACACTGATGAGTCAAAGGAGGCTGTGCAATTGTTGATAGTCTGTTTTGAAGCTTAACATTTTTTAAGTCAAACAAAGCAAAAAATAATTTTAGAACAATTACATTTGCGCTAATTTTTTTGTGTAAAACAAGATCTTTTTTTATACTTTTCCAATTCAATCCAATCCAATTTTATTTGTTAAGCACGTTTAAAACAACCACAGCTGACCAAAGTGCTGTACAGAATAAATTACAAGATAAAACAGTTTTTTTTTGATAAAACTATTTTTTTATTTTTATTTTTTTTGTATTTGCTTTACATCAACATTAAAAGCGGCAAGACACAATTAAACATTAAAGGAGCTTGAGGCCGGATTGTGGCAAGATTTATGAAAAAAATCCGTATACATTTTAAGTTTTCTAGTAATAATGTCAGATGAAGCGTTCCAAACCCAAAAGAATGATTCCTCTAGTGTATCTCTGCTGCTTTATCTATTAATGTGTTGTTATGTATTGGTGTTTTTTTGTTAAAATATCATATGCATGCACCATGTTGTTTTTTCAGAAAAAGGAAAAAATAAATAAAAATTTGATCACAAAAAAAAAGATAAAACAGCTCCAGACATAAAATGTTAAATAAAATAAATAAAATAAGTTAAAAGACATAAAATAAAAGGTAACAGTCGTACCATCGATCAATAAAATAGGATAAAATAAAAGATAAAAGAATACAATAAAGAATAAAAGTCTAAAATAAGTTAGTAAAGTCTTTAAAAGTAAAGACTTTTGATTAATGATGTCGTAAGGCAAGTTTATTTATATAGCACAATTCAACACAAGGTAATTCAAAGTGCTTTACATCAACATTAAAAGCGGCAAGACACAATTAAACATTAAATAACAAATAAAATGAATGAAAATGATAAGAAAAGAGGTAAAATAATAAAAGTAGTAGAGTACAGCAGGTACATCTCATTGTTACAATGGCAAGAATTCCATTTCTATACAGTCAAAACGTACAAAGGCCGGGTCTTTGTAGGATAAAATAAAAGATAAAAGAATAAAATGAAGAATAAAAGTATAAAATAAGTCAGTAAAGTATTTAAAAGTAAAGACTTTTGATTAATGATGCCGTTGCACCTGTAAAGAATTTCCTCTTTCAGCATAAATTAGCTGCTCTTAAGTATCCCTAGGATGTTTACGATATTCTCTTCCCAAAGAAGATAAAAATAAATCAGCCTTGATGAAAATTCATCAGAAGGTTGGAGCCCAAAACAAAGCTGGAGCACTTATTTCCTTTATTTCCGCTATTCTTTTTTTGTTGATCACATTTTTTTTGCATTTGTCCAAGTGTGCAAAAGCCCGACTGGAGACAGTCCCCAAACTCGATGGCTCACGCCTCGCCCCCACGCCTTTCCCGGCCCTCTTATTCATGCAGGCCCCCGAACGTAAACTCCATTATTTCCCATTGGCCCAGACGAGGAAACAGCAGTGTCTAGTCGATGGGATGGATGTATATATTTATACCTTGTATGGAGCCAGATTCCAGCCGACTGCGGTGACGCACAAAGCTAAAAAAGGTCCCATTTCCTGGCCCCAACTCAGGAAGCGAAGGAAAGACCTTGGCTCCAACCGGGTTGTGCAACAAGGCTCGTGGACACTTAACCATAATAAACATTTCTTCTTAACAGAGAATAGATGGAGAGTTGGGTGGAGGGGAAGAAAAAAAACAGTAGTAAAGGAGAATGAGAGGGATGGACAAACACAAGAAAACACACACACACACACACACACACACACACACACACACACACACACACACACACACACACACACACACACACACGCTACAAGGCTGACTCACCTCTGTGTTTTTAGCAGTAACCAACAACAATCAGGCCTGAAATATATGGGCTCAAATTAATGCCATAAGTATTTTGTATCTGTATATAAACTTTGTACTTGTAGAAATATTTTGTGCGTGTGAAAAAAAATAGTTGTACTTGCAAAAAATATTTGTACTTGCAAAAAAATATTTGTACTTCTAGATACAAAGCTACAAACTTTTTTTCAAAAGCTACAAACTTTATTAAAATTAAATATATTATATTTGGTGCCTAACTGTTTCCCAAGTATATTAGTGCGTGTGTGAATGAATAAATGAGACGTAAAACGTAAATTTCTTTGTAGAAAGGTGCTTTATGAACATAAGTCCATTTACTTGTATTAGTTTACAGCCCAGTCTTGAACATCCAATATGGCGGCGACGTCAGTAGGCGATGCAATGTGCTGATTGGCTCTCCAGAAACGCTTTGAAACCCGTGCCAAAGATCGCTGATTGGCTCTTAGTATTGGCACGTCAAAACACTGCCAAAACTCGTAGTTGTAAAAAAAGTTTGTAGCTTTTGTAAAAAAAAGTTTGTAGCTTTTGTAAAAAAGTTTGTAGCTTTGTAAAAAAAAGTTTGTAGCTTTTGTAAAAAAAAGTTTGTAGCTTTTGTAAAAAAGTTTGTAGCTGTATCTACAGGTACAAATATTTTTTGCAAGTACAAATATTTTTTTCACACGCACAAAATATTTCTACAAGTACAAAGTTTATTTACAGATAAAAAATGCTTATGGCATTAATTTGAGCCCATAGAAAAAAACTTCACGAGAACCCAAACTAGTTTAGCCATGAAGAAACATGTTCATGCTTTTTTGAAGGAGTTATTGTCCTGTAGTCTATTGTACAGAGGAAAAAAGAAGAAGAAAACAGATCTAGTAAAATACTATGTATAATCGAGCCAAACAGCTCTCAGTATATTACCATAAGTTTTTGTAACAAAAATCTTGTAACCTTTTCTTCAAATTCCCTACCAAGAAAAATACAAAACATTATAAGGCGATAACTATACGTTTTTTTCCCTCAATTTATATATTTTTGTTTATATATTTCTGATTCTTGAACTAACTGGGTGGTGTTGTGTTTTTGCAGGTAAACAGTACATCCAGAATTACAATTTATTGTAATCAACTTAAGGAGAATATCCACGAGGAAACCATCCCCACTCAGACCGAGGAGCTGGTAAAGTGGGCAGAACAGAGGTTTGAGGGTGTGACTTCATTCACCACTGTTCGGGATCCAAAAAACATCTCAACAATAGCCACACAAGGTGAGACTTTTTTAACCTGGCTTGTCTAACGATTAGGCCTGTGTTGAAAAAATTGATTTCCCAATTCTAAATCGATTCTCATATTAATTCCTAAAAATCGATTCATATGTCTAAATTTTTTTTTTTATTTTTATTTTTTATTTATTTTTTTATTTTTTAAATTATTTATGTTTTTTTTTTCATCATTACGTTACAACTTTTGGTTATTTTTTTGTTTATCCCCAAAAAAGGAATGTTTTGTTGGACACGAGAATAACTGGTGCCATGTTTTTGCCTCTAAATATGTTTATGAAAAATAGGTATGAAAACATTAAAGCTTTCAGTTATACAGTAATTGCATAAATTGTCTATATTTCATTACTTTATATACTGTCTTGGGGTTACATTTGCAAAACATGCTAAAAACCAAATGCTCAAAAATTAAAAACCAAAATAGACCAAAAATGGAACAAATAAAAACCGTCTGTTTCCTCCCTGGATCTGTTTGGTAATTCTGACCCACATGATGTTTCTGTTTCAGTTCTATCAGCATTCTGGGATGTGATTGGTCCTTACAGCATCATTAGCTGCAATACTTGCTGTTTAATCTCAATATAATACTAGTAGTAATATTTTGCATAACTACAGTCATATAATTCATGCAACAGCTCAAAAAACAGTTTTAATAACACTAACCCAAATCAATATCGGAATCGAATCGAATCAAATCTTGATAATCGATTCTGAATCTTAAGAATCGGAATCGAATCGATACTTGACATTTGAATCGATCCCCAGCCCTACTAACGATTCACTCATGTTTTCGGCTGCATTTATGGACAGAAGGGCAGAAGTCCTGGTAAAAACAAGGGAAAATGTCATCTAAGATGTCATTTCTAATGAAAGACAGGGTCATAGAATACTAAAATACTTCAAAACAGGGCTGTAAAGGACTTTTTCTCTGCCTTAAAGTGTTTGACACGGTGCTTTTATCTCTGTATCTGCATCTCTGTTTAGTCTGAACAAGTCTAGTTGCTAAAGAGAACAAAGTAACTGCAGGAGTCGCAGCATCCCGCTCACCTCTTACATGTGCTGATCCAGGATGGATGCTGTGCTGTTTCCAGGGCTCTCTACATCACATTTATCCTCACTAACTTTCTCTTTCCTGAAATTTGCTCTTTGTGATTTAGCATGAAAACGTTGAATTTTCATGAACAGAAATTCTGTTACTGAATTTCAGTCATGAAATCTTTGAGTTCCAGTATTTTATGTGCATTTGTCAAGACTACAAGATGGATTATTTTTTTTATTTGAATTAAAAACATTACAGACTAGTGAAAGATACTGGAGAACTTGACGTTTGTAGCATCAGGCGTTTTCCACTTTCTTGTTATTTTTTACCTTAGTGGCAAAACATGATCTTTTGGTATTGAACTTGTGATGCAGTTACCAAGTGGAAATATATTACATTTCTCAGTAATACACAGAGGTGGGTAGAGTAGCCAAAAATTGTACTCAAGTAAAAGTACTGTTACTTCAGAATAATATGACTCAAGTAGAAGTAAAAAGTAGTCATATAAATAATTACTTGAGTAAAAGTAAAAAAGTACTTGGTGAAAAAACTACTCAAGTACTGAGTAACTGTTGAGTAATGTCTGATTTATTTTTTTAACACAACCATTCAAACAGACACAAGTACAAAATAATCATCTTCAGGCAAATTAAATCAATAAAATAATAAAGTAATTAAAATTAATAAAACATTTAAAATAGCTTAAATTAAAATAATCTTCAAGTAAATTCAAGTACTCTAATAAATAATAAAATAAATAAAATAATAACAGAATGAAAAAATAAATTAAGCACAAGTAGCACAAAACTTCAAGCCTTTGTACTTTTCTTTTTTAACCAGCAGAACTAGAACAAACATGAACTCATAGAAACTCTGTGTGTGTTTGAGTCTGTGTAAATGTGACAAAACATGCAAAAACAAACATTTTCCCCAAAGAATCATCCAGTGATGTCATGAGATTGACGCGTACGCGGATAAAAGGGATAAAAGAAAAGTAACAGCTCAACGTAGCCTAATGTAGCGGAGTAAGAGTAACAGTTTCTTCTTCACAAATCTACTCAAGTAAAAGTACAAAGTATAGTGATTCAAAACTACTCCTAAAAGTACAACATTTCCCAAAACTTACTCAAGTAAATGTAACGGAGTAAATGTAACTCGTTACTACCACCTCTCTGTAATATATACGATTTACCAGTATCAATATCAATCAGATGTGATGGCTAATTCCAATCACCAGCCAATCGGTTGGTGAATCTCACAGATTTCTACATACTGTATTTATCCTCTGGGCTGTATTTCTTTCCATTTATTTATTGTATTATTGGTGTTACTTGCTGATATTTGGAGATAGGAGACTAGGAATTATGATCCAACTGTGGAGCGCCTGTAGCTTGTAGTCATGCCATGTCAGCAATGTATCCAGATATCATGATCCAGTGACTCAGCAAAATCCATCTTGGGGCAAATTTTCTGTAGCGACACCTCATGGCCTGAAAATGATTACTATTAGAGTAGTGCTGGGCGGTATACCGGTTCATACCGAATACCGGTGTTTATTTTTCTTATGATATGAATTTTTCATTTACCGTAATACCGGTGAGTATGTACAGTAGCGTACACAACTTTGGGAGCGCCGCACGGCGCTACGTTCCGCCGCGCGGCGCTACGTTCCGCCGCTGGACACTGTTTGTGAGGGGACTGTGTAGCAGTAGTGATGCACCGATTGTTCGGTAACCGAAATTGTTCGGCCGAAAATGGAGAAAAAAAAACACTTTCGGTGTTCGGTGGAATAAGTGAGAAAAAAAACGAACAATTAATAACGGCGTTGTAATATAAGGAAATAGACTGGCCGCTCCCGTAACTGTTGCACCACAAACATAAATCGTTGGCCAACCAAAAAGTAACCACATAAGAATTTTACCTAACATTCACCAGGAGGTGGAACCAAAACAACATAATGCTGGAAATTAAAACATGTTCAGTTTTTTATGTTCAATAAATATTTTCTACCTTGTAATTTTGTAAAAGATTTTTTTCTTTGAAAAGCATGCCTAAATCAAATTTATTTGATTTATGCATCCTCCTCATGACAGTAAAATAGGCCATTCTAATAAGCCAATTTACTGCAGCAATTCCTTTCCAAATCATTAGAAAATGTGGTTAACACCCAGTTGTGCATGAAAAAAAAATATACCGTGATATACCGTGAAACCGATATAAATTTGAAAAATACCATGATATAAATTTTTGGTCATACCGCCCAGCACTATATTAGAGTTTATAAAGTTGTTTTCATCTACTCTGTGCTTTTTTTTCTTCTTCTTCTTCTCATTTCGACCACCTGCAGCTTTACATTCCTGTTCCCGGTACATTTTAGAGAGCGCAGGCCTCCCTGTATCCAAAAACAGCCCTAAAGAGCAGAGGGAAGATATGTGTTTTAGTGCAGAGTGAACTTTCCCTTCACCGAGATATCGGAGCATATGACTGAATATTTGGAGAGCAACGCCATGCACAATTGACCACTGATGCCGAAGAAGGAGGCGCAAAGACATTATGATACAAATTGAACATTCATGGATGACTAAAGGGCGGACATTAAGGATAATATGAGATGCTCTTGCCATCAGGGATGGCAGGGGGTTGCACAATTATTTCCCAGCAAAACCTCCAAGGGGGTAGTCTGAGCCAAAGAAGAGCCTTAACAGGCACTAAGAGAAATAAACACTCGACTAAACACTTGCTTTTATGTCCGTTTTTGTCAACGTTTTGAAGAATTTAAGTTTTTATTGTTCATTTGATTTCTCTCCCATCTTCAGGTAGGGCTGGGGAGCCGTTGCATGAATTATATAGTTCTGCAAAATATTACTACTAGTATTATATTGAGATTAAACAGCAAGTATTGCAGCTAATGATGCTGTAAGGACCAATCAGCTCCCAGAATGAGATAGAACTGCTTTCAGAAACATCATGGGTCAGAATTACCAAACAGATCCAGGGAGAAAACAGAGGACGTGTGAAATCGCTTTTATTTTTTAACACATTTGGTTTTAATTTCTTCCATTTTTGGTCTATTTCGGTTTTTAAATTTTGAGAATTAGGTTTTTAGCATTTAATGCAAATGTAACCCCGATACAGTATATAAAGTAATGAAATATAGACAATTTATGCAATTATAACTGAAAACCTTAAAGCGACACTACGTAACATTTCCGCCTTAATATCATATTTCCAGAGTCATTGTGATGGAACATCAACTTCCAACAGGTTTAATGAACCTCTGTCATGGTCTGAGGGGTCTGTATCACCTTCACTGGCACTATGTAACTTTGAGGAGCATGGTAGGAACCCTGCCACACTAAAAAACTACAAATCGTTACGACTTTGACTGCTTTACGGCATACGTCACTTCCCCCTCCTTCCCGATTCGCAGTCGAGACGAAAATGGGCGGGGCTTGGAGCGCAGAGCTCAGGAGAAGCTGTTGCTACGTTGTGGCTGCAGCAGCTCCACATAACAGACGTGGGGAAAAGATCCTAATGGTTTAACTTTTCAACGGTTTCCTGCTCGGAGGCAGAACCACGGAGACCAAGTATCTGATATAACAAAGTAAAAGAGTGAAAGAGTCGTCGGCTCGCTTTGGATCGCGGCTGTAACGACCAAACACACAGTAAAGCCTGATTTATGGTTCTGCGTTAAATCGACGCAGACCTACGGCGTACGGTGCGTGTCACCGCGTACCCTACGCCGTAGGCTCTGCGTCGATTTAACGCAGAGCCATAAACAGCCTTAAACCACAAACACTCACACAGACGGGTCGGATCAAAACACGGGTTTTATTCCCCACTTCTCCAGCTAAACGCAGTTACTGTCCAGCTCTCTGCGGTGTGATTAACCCCAATCTTCAGATAAAACTAGTTTGTTGAGGAAAAAATATTAACTCTTATTTGTAGCTGCAGAGGAAAAAAATAATCTCACGAGGAAAACTAAAATAATCACGCCTCAGAGCCTCTTCAGCATAAATATAGCAGTCAAAAAAAAGAAAAGAGAAGAGTGATACAAAACATGTACTGTATGTTGTACTATGATACAAATTTATTGAAACACATGGCTCTTCAGTAGGGATTAATTATTATTATAATTAATAATAATTATAATTAATAATAATTAATAATCATTATTTTCTCCATATACCGCTCCCTGGCTTCCTTGTTTAAGGTATCCCGGTAAATTCCAGTTCCTTTCCAGCAGTTTAACATCTTTTTTTTGCGTTCTTTCTGTTCACTTGGTGAAACAGAAAAGCGTCCCGTCTTATCTCATCAAAACAAATGCAGCGACGGGACAGGAGTTTTCCGGTAGTACGCGCTGGTGCTCATGGGAAACGTAGTGTTCTTTCTGGTAAAATACTACCGCTTTTGTCCAGAAGATGCCGCCAAACTCAGAAAAGCTGAAAGTTACGTTGTGCTGCTTTAATGTTTTCATACCTTTAAACTAGGGCTGGGCGATTTTGGACAAAAATAAAATCCCGACTTTTTTCTCTGAAAACCCGATTTTCGATTTCGATTTTTTTGGTAAAACTACAAAAGACAATGGAATAAATTGTAAAAATGGTTTTATTAACAGTAACCCAAATCAATATCGGATCAAATCGGATCGAATCAAATCTTGATAATCGATTCTGAATCTTAAGAATCGGAATCAAATCGATTCTTGATATTTGAACCGATCCCCAGCCCTAGTTAGGGCTGGGCGATTTCGGACAAAAATAAAATCCCAATTTCTTTCTCTGAAAACCCGATTTTCGATTTCGATTTTTTTGGTAAAACTACAAAAGACAATGGAATAAATTGTTTCAAATATTTTATCTTTATTTTTAAAGAAAAATAGCACACAAATGTCCCTATCGGGAATGAAGTGCAATTGAAAGATACTGTAAATCCTCCTTGAGTTTAGTAAAGTGACAACATTTACAATTTTCTTGACCAAACAAAGATGACTAGACGAGCTCTGTCTGTAATGCAGCCAGCTGCAAAAAAGGAAAATCCATTTTCCGATTTCCCTTTTTTTAACATCGATTGTGATTAATAAATCCGATTTAGATTTAAAATCGATGAATCGCACAGCCCTACTTTAAACATATTTCAAGGCAAAAACATGGCACCAGTTATTCTTGTGTCCAACAGAACATTCCTTTTTTGGGCATATACAAAACAATACCAAAATTTGTAATGTAATGATGACAAAAAATAATCGATCTTTAGACATACGAATCAATTTTTAGGAATTAATATGAGAATCGATTTAGAATCAATTTAAAATCCATT
Source organism: Cololabis saira (assembly GCF_033807715.1). Taxonomy (NCBI): domain Eukaryota; kingdom Metazoa; phylum Chordata; class Actinopteri; order Beloniformes; family Belonidae; genus Cololabis; species Cololabis saira. The sequence continues at coordinate 5,932,583 of NC_084597.1, read as the reverse complement.
TTTTTTCAACACAGGCCTATCTTCAGGTCTGTGGGTGACAGATTAAAATGAACAACCCCCTCCGTCTTAAGCCTATGTTGCTTTTCCCCTCATTTAAATGTCTTGCTGAAATTATGCGGTCAGATGGATTTTTGTGTACATACACGAGGAACTCCTGCAGAAAAAAGCCACAACGTCTCTGCAGGAGCTCAATTTGGTCCAAGCACTCCCACTCTAGACGCTGGCCCTGAGATAAGCCATTTCATTTCTCAATATGTCTCCTCTGCTTTGGTGTGGAGGGGTGATGCCGTTATGTGAGGTTCATTTGGGAAAAACTGTATCTGCCCACATCTCATCACAGTGTTTTGAAATAAAAATGCAGGTGAGCGCGGTGTCTCCTTGGACTAATCTTCCAGCATCGTCCAGAGCAGGAAGGATACAGTATTAATGTCTCTGCCAAAGCAATTCAATAGTCTGCAAAGTGTTACTTTGTGAAGCTCCTGATAAACGGCGATAGACTCTTCATGTAATCACTTGCCAAGATATATATATATATATATATATATTTTTTTTTTTTGGACAGCGCCTGTCTCTTTCCTACAACGGAGTATTAGGGCCAAACAAAAAAACAAAAAAAGGAAATTACGAGAATAAAGTCGTAAAATTACGAGAATAAAGTCGTAAAATTACGAGAATAAAGTCATAATATATTATAAATATATAAATATAACTTCACAAGATGCTCAATATTCCTCATTTTAACACAGGGAGAAGAAGCTCTTCCTGTTAGAGTTCTCATAAATTATATTCTCATAATTTTACGACTTTATTCTCGCAACATTACGACTTTATTCTCGTAATGTTACGACTTTATTCTCATAATTTTACGACTTTGTTCTCGTAATGTTACGACTTTATTCTCATAATATTACGACTTTATTCTCGTAATGTTACGACTTTATTCTCGCAACATTACGACTTTATTCTCGTAATGTTACGACTTTATTCTCATAATTTTACGACTTTGTTCTCGTAATATTACGACTTTATTCTCGTAATTTTACGACTTTATTCTCGTAATATTACGACTTTATTCTCGTAATTTTACGACTTTATTCTCATTATATTATGACTTTATTCTCGTAATTTACAATTTTTTTTGTCTTAGTTTGGCCCTAATACTCCGTCGTACTTTCCAAACGGTTTTCAGTAAAGAATCCCTCATGCTTTCTGTAACACACCCTTCGGAGAACCTTTTGGCACCTTTGCCACAACCGAGACATAAAAACGCTATTGTGAGCGCTCCAGGTTTTTTGAACCGTTGGCTCCTTTCATAACAAGCTGTTATGCAAGTGGAAGCCTGTGTGTGTGTGTGTGTGTGTGTGTGTGTGTGTGTGTGTGTGTGTGTGTGTGTGTGTGTGTGTGTGTGTGTGTGTGTGTGTGTGTGTGTGTGTGTGTGTGTGTGTGTGTGTGTCAGTTATGGTAACTGTGAGGACACAGTTTTTTTGTTCCTCTAATAATTAAGGAAAATGAATGTTTGTGGCTTTACAGGAACGACAGATGGCCCCCGTAAGTGCCTACTTGAAAACGAAGATTCATCAAAGAAGCACTTTATGCAGATTGATGCAAATTGGTTCCGATCCTGCATCCCTCTGCAGCAGAGGACCGGTGAGGAAGAGCTGCACGTCATAAACATCCCGGAGGATTCCATGATCCGGTAAGACTCGCTGTCTAGTTTCTCCTGTTTATATATTGCTTTTATTTGTTGGCAAAAGATGATGTTTTACTACTCTCCTCTTCACATGACAGGAACGTTTCCCTGCGCGTGGATACGCTGAAGACCAGTGTGTTTCTGCGAGGCCCTCAGGGCACAACATGGACCATCCTCAACCCCCTACACACCAAATTTGGTGTAAGTTATTAACAGGATTGATAAGATGTAGGGCTGGGTGATATATCGAGATTTTAATATATATCGATATATTTTTCAAACGTGATATGGTACGAGACAATATCGATTATATCGATTATTTAAAAAAATTTTTTTTTTTTTTTTTTTTTTTTACGATTTTGATATACATGGATTAAAGTTCTCCGTACTGGGTACGGATTTCCGTCCTGGGGATTTTTTTGGGATATTTTTTTATGAGATCAGCGCAAATCCGACAAAAAATATGAACACCGGGGTGTCTGTAGCGCCGCGGTGACTTGTCGAACGGCGCCCACTGCAGTCAATCAGCTGTTGGCTGTGCACACACAGTAAAGTTCTCCTCTGGTTTTAGATGCACGTAACCTGACACCTAATAACTCAGCCTAGGCTGAGTTATGGTTCTGCGTCAAAACGACGCCGTGCCTACGGCGTGTGGTTGGCTCTTTTCTACGTTTATGTGTGATTTTTTTTTATTTTGTTTTTTTGCACAATAGTTGTCCTTATCTCTTTGATTCACTGTGACTGGAAAAAGTCGGATAAACCATTCAGAAAAAGATCGCTAAATAGCGGTCGCGGGGGGTACTGCACCAGGGTTTCCGTTGTCCGGTAATTGCCGGACTTTGTCCGGTAAAATATGCCGGTATTTTATAATCTCTCCGGTCAAAATGTCCGGTGAAAATACTCACTGGGGCTGCGGGACTAGGGACTAGAGTCCCCGGGAGTACCGCGGAGGGACACGCCGAGCCCCGGTGCCGGGAGGAGCGCAGCTGCGCCGACATCCACGTGTGCGTTGATTTATGGTTCCGCGTCGCACCGACGCAGAGCTTACGGCGTAGGGTTCGCGGCGACGCGCACCCTACGCCAGACCCTACGGCGTAGGCTCTGCGTTGGTTTGACGCAGAACCATAATTCCAGCTTAAAAGTAAACAACATGCGCCCAAGTACCCGTGCATGACAGGCAGACACACACGGGGAGAAGAGACAATTTCTTTAATTTTTATTTTTTTTTTTAAAACTTTATCCTTATGAACGCAATTGTTATATACGGTAGTCCAACTTTCCTTATTTTAATCAGAACACTTTCTTTTTTCCTCTTCGGCGTGGAGTAGTGGGCTTGGAGCGGCAGCCATCGGTTAGTTTTTTCTTTTTAGATCCGAGGCTTTGCGTAGATGGTGGCTTCCGCAACTTTCAGGCGCTTTTTCTGCGCAAGCAAGCTTTATAGATGAGGCCCCAGGACTGTTACGGCAGTACCGCGCAGTAGTAGGCTACTCGGTGCCGGGAGCCGGGAGGAAGCGGAGCTGCGGCGCCGACATCCACGTGTGCGTTGATTTATGGTTCCGCGTCGCACCGACGCAGAGCCTACGGCGTAGAGTAAGCGTCGCTGCGTACCTTACGCCGTAGGTTACGCGCAAGCTTCTGCAATATTTATTTATTTTTTGAAGTTAACTCACAGGAATGGATTATAAATTAACGTTTTCAATTGCAACGGAAAGAAAGAAGGATATGATTACAACACGTATGGTCTACCTTGTAATCCAAACTTGCAACCTATCCTTCCCCCTGATGGTTGAAATGACTAAATTTAAACCACCGGGGGGGGGGGGTCTGAAAAGGCTTTCCGTCCTGGGATTTTTTTTTGCTTTAATCCCTGGATATAGCTTATTTTGGGACAAATTGACTTGAATGTTTAATTTGAGATTTGCACAAATGTTGTGTTATTTGCACAACTGTCAACCTCAGTGGAAAAGTCTGCCTGTTACTGTCTACATTGTATTAATTGCACAGGGTACTTTAATTTAATTGTTATGCAGGAAAGGGATATTTGTTTTATTTTATTCAAGAAGCATTTTTATTCTATATATGCAGGCAGTTTATTTTTATTTCATTTGTTTTATAAATTTTGATATTGTGCAGACCTCTGTTAATAAAGGAACCTGTGTGACATTTGGCACGAGGCTTTGTATTAAAACTGACTGTTTTTTTAAGGGTTTGCCTCAGAAAAAAATGAAGCTAATAGAGATGCTAACAGAGATGCTATGCTATAATGCTTTGGGAGAAACCCCAATTATGGCACAGAAAAAATATCGATATATATCGAGTATCGCCATTCAGCTAGAAAATATCGAGATATGACTTTTGGTCCATATCGCCCAGCCCTAATAAGATGTCACTATTGTGCAATACAGTTGCATGGCACGTGTATATCGACTGATTTTGAACCTCTCTTATGTCTTTACAGTCTAACAATGACATCCTGCTGCCCACCCCAGCTTTCACATCGAGTATTCCCCCGTCGTATACGGGGAAACTGAGCGGTGACAAGGCGGTTGAGGTGCAGAGGATGGCTTTGCTTCATTTCAATACAAGCAACTTCACCAGCTATACTGAAGTTAAAGCGTCCAGCTCTGCTATTTTCCTGATTCTTGGAAAAGAACTCAGCTTTTCAGGTGTGACGACGAGCAAGACAAAGTATTTCTAGTAGATCAAAAGCGCCAATATTACTATTGCTACAATATTACTATTGCTACAATATCACTATTGCTACAATAATACTATTGCTACAATATTACAATATTACTATTGCTACAATATCACTATTGCTACAATATTACTATTGCTACAAAATTACAATATTGCTATTGCTACAATATTACTATATTACTATTGCTACAAAATTACAATATTACTATATTACTACAATACTATTGCTACAATGTTACAACATTAATATTGCTACAATATTACTATATTTATATTGCTACAATATTACAATATTACTATTGCTACAATATTACAATATTAATATTGCTACAATATTACTATATTTATATTGCTACAATATTACAATATAACTATTGCTACAATATTACATCATTAAAATATTACTATTGCTACAATATTACAACATTTCTATTGCTACAATATTACAATATTACTATTGCTACAATATTACTATTGCTACAATACTACAATATTACTATTGCTACAATATTACAGTATTAATATTGCTACAATATTACTATTGCTACAATATTACAATATTTATTTTGCTACAATATTACAATATTACTGATACAATATTACTATTGTTACACTATTACTATTGTTACAATATTACAATATTACTATTGCTACAATATTAAAATATTACTATTGCTACAATATTACAATATTACTATTGCTACAATATTACTACAATATTACTATTGCTACAATATTACAATATTTATTTTGCTACAATATTACAATATTACTGATACAATATTACTATTGCTACAATATTACAATATTACTATTGCTACAATATTACAATATTACTACAATACTACTGCTACAATATTAAAACATTACAATATTACTATTGCTACAATATTACAATATTAATGCTACAATATTACTATTGCTACAATATTACAATATTACTATTGTTACAATATTACAATATTACTATTGCTACAATATTACAACATTACTATTGCTACAATATTACTATTGCTACAATATTACTATTGCTACAATATTACTATTGCTACAATATTACAATATTACTATTGCTACAATATTACTATTGCTACAATATTAAAATATTACTATTGCTACAATATTACAATATTACTATTGCTACAATATTACAATATTACTATTGCTACAATATTACTATTGCTACAATATTACAATATTACTGTTGCTACAATATTAAAATATTACTATTGCTACAATATTACAATATTACTATTGCTACAATATTACTATTGCAACAATATTACAATATTGCTACAATATTACAATATTGCTACAATACTATTGCTACATTATTACAACATTACAATATTACTACAATATTTCTATTGCTGCAATATTACAATATTACTATTGCTACAATATTACAATATTACTATTGCTACAATATTACTATTGCTACAATATTACAATATTACTATTGCTACAATATTACAATATTACTATTGCTACAATATTACAATATTAATGCTACAACATTACTATTGCTACAATATTACAATATTAATATTGCTGCAATATTACAATATTACTACAATACTATTGCTACAATATTACAACATTACAATATTATTACAATATTTCTATTGCTGCAATATTACAATATTACTATTGTTACACTATTACTATTGTTACAATATTAAAATATTACTATTGCTACAATATTACAATATTACTAAGCTACTATCCAGACAGCAAATGTGTGTTGAGATATCATCAGAAGTGACGTTAAGGAGGAGCATTATTCTTTGTTTTGCGTTTCAGGAGTCACACATTCAGAGCCGGTCATTCCCATGACAACTAACCCCCCTCAGCAGATGCCTCTGCTGATGCAGCTGTATACCTCCCCAGACTACCGTTTGCCCCTTGACCCCAACACCAAAGTGCAGAGTGACAGGAGGATATACGCGGAGGTAAGAAAGAACACTTTACCTATCCAGTTTGCTTTTAATTCTCATTTAAACCGAAAGCCCTATTTACTATTCAGTGTAATGCGAGTCCCATTAAAGGGGTTGTATCGTAAATAATTGTACTTGAGAGCCAGGTTGGAAATAAAACCCCCACCCACCCACCAAATGTGGATTATTATTTTTGATTTATATTAACCCAGCAATTTTGACATTCAGAGAAATATACTGAATCCTGTTGGCCTCACGTTACACAGTGGGTTACCACGGCAACACATTGTTGCCCCAGAACATCTCTTGTGCTGTAATCGAAAAGGAGATAAGACCAAGCCATCAGTTTATTTCTACTTCTGCACGTTGGATTGTACAACACTAAAATTACTTTAGTTTGCTCTTATTAGGGCCCGAGCACTTGTATCTGTAGGAATTGTTTGGTTTTTTTTCCTCGTTTTTATTTTTCTGATGAAATGAGGGCCTTTTTGCCCCCTAAACGTGCCCCAAAAGTCACCAAATTTTTCACACGAGCCAGGCCTGGTGAAAATTTTGATATTTAATGGTTTGCATTAATGGGCGTGGCCTAACGGCTCAACAGCGCCCCCTAGAAAACTTGGTGCCCCAAGCCCCACAATACGGTTTGACGTACATGCACGAAAATCGGTACACCTGTATCATGTCGCAACTTAAAGAAAAGTCTCTTGGCGCCATGGCCGAAACCAAACAAGAAGTCGGCCATTTTGAATTAATTGTGTAATTTTGCCGCAATTTATGCCATTTCTTCGGCCGTTAATGCGGCCCGAACCGTAACGAGCACCCAGGTGTGTTATACATCAAAATGTGCGTCTACATCCTGCGACAATGTGCATTACTTTTCTCAGTCAAAAGCGTTACCGTGGCGACGCTAGACGTCAAAAAGCGTGCCCACCCTTCATCTGATTGGTCCATATTTGATAGTTCCTATTTTCTGCCATAACTTTTGAATGGTTTCACATAGAGAGTCATGGGTGGTGTCATCGGACTCGGTTTTGACTCCTTCACCTTAATTGGTGTAAATTATCCCCGCCCCTTCTTCCCGATTGGTCGATATTTGATAGATCCTATTTTCTGCCATAACTTTTGAATGGTATGACATACTGTACATACTTTTTCCAAGAAACATTGGGTTTTCTTTTCTAAACCAGAGGAAACTACTTAAAACATGGAGATTAAGGATCTTTGTTGGATCATTTTGTCTGGTTTTGGTCAACGAAAATGAAGACCCATTTAAGCAGAGTTTTTATTTTGTAATCCACATTTTAGTCTCGTTTTTTTTCCTCTATATTGCATTACATATTTAATTATCGTTATCATCACATGACCAGCATTGTCGTTGCATCTCGTTTTCCTCAGGTGATAAAGGTTTGTTGACGACCATATTTAGTCATAATTTTCATTGACGAAAGCAACTTTAGTGGCGAGTGGAACAAAAAAGGCTAATTTCCAACCCTGTTTGAGAATATTCATGTGTCTGAAGTTACGACCTTCTCAGAATGTTGTTTGGGTTTAAGTCCGAAAATATGTCACCTACTTAGCGGTTCAGATTTGTCTCTCGTATCTAGACATACATGCTGGATAGGGCTGCAACGATTCTTCGATGTTGTCAACAAAAATCGATAATCAAAATTGTCGACAATGAATTCCATTGTCGACAATTGTCGACAGACGTGTTTTTCCAACGGAGTGAGGCGTCTCACTTCAATACAATCTCTGCCGAGAGTCGTGCATGCGCGCTAGCGTCTCTGCCGAGCGGTAGCGGGTAAACAATAATGACGGCGGCCCGTCCTGTAGCAGCTGCGCGTAACAAAACTTCTAAAGTTTTGGAGCCTTTTAGCCTCGATACGGTAAATAAAAAGATGACTTGCAAGGTTTGAAAAGCCGACCTTGCTTATCACGGGAGCACGTTGGTAATGCACAAGCATTTGAAGAGAAAGCACGTCAGGTCTGGGTGACGAGTTTCAACAAATGATACAGTTCAACCCAGAGCACGTCCATTTACCCACTTGATACAGAAAAAATATGAGACGTTTTATTTTATTTTTTATATAACACATTTGCCTGTCCTTAAAAAATGAAAAATAATGGATAGATGTTTATTTATTCATGGATTTATGTCTGACTGATCAGTGTGCCTGTCCTTGGTTTTAAATAGGACATTTTATTAACTTTTTGTATGAACAGCGGCAAAGTTGAATAAAATATCTACAGGACTGTTTCAGAAAATTAGAATATTGTGTTCTTTATTTCTTTATTTTCTGTAATGCAATTAAAACAACAAAAATGTCGTACATTCTGGATTCATTACAAATCAACTGAAATATTGCAAGCCTTTTATTATTTTAATATTGCTGATTATGGCTTACAGTTTAAGATTAAGATTCCCAGAATATTCTAATTTTTTGAGATAGGATATTTGAGTTTTCTTATGCTGTAAACCATGATCAGCAATATTAAAATAATAAAAGGCTTGCAATATTTCAGTTGATTTGTAATGAATCCAGAATGTATGACATTTTTGCATTACAGAAAATAAAGGACTTTATCACAATATTTATATAATTATATAATTTTTTATATAATTTATATAATTCCTGTATTTTTCATTGAAGTAGCCATCTTTCTCGTGTTTATTATCATTTGCCACATAATTAAAGCCACATACTAAATTTAAGAAAAAATTACTAATTATCCGATTAGTCGACTAATCGTTTCAATAGTTGGTGACTAGTCGACTATTAAAATAGTCGTTAGTTGCAGCCCTTATGCTGGAGACGCTGGGGATCGAACCACCGATCTCCAATAAGGGCTCGTCAAGCATCACATCTGAGAAACTGTGCCAAATTAAAGTTTTAAGCATCAAACTATGCCGTCAACCCAACGCTCCTTCCTCAGCTACTATCCTAATCCACTTGGAGGTTTGATGGAGCAATTACAACGGACAGATTTAAACTCTTTCCATGTTATTTATGTCGGGAGTAATGAGCCACATTCTACAGAGCAGATCTTTCTCAGGACCCCCGCATTCCCAAACACCAACATTTTTTACTAAACGGACAGCGTTACACAACAAATCCTGGGCTTTAGAATAAACTTCCTGTGAGTTAAAAAGAGATAAAATCAGCTCTGTCTGACAATTGAATATACTCAATTACAGAGTTTAAATACCTCTGATCTCAGAGTTGATCTTTTTCAGTTAAACATACACATACTTACTATACACTTAAGCTGAATGGAAAAGTTAAGTGATTTTTTCTTTAATTCAATCTTTACTTGTGTTAAAGTGCTTGGAAACTTTGAAGATGCAGCTCTTGTATTTATTTTTTTTTAATACGTCGCTAGGGCTGGGGATCGATTCAAATGTCAAGAATCGATTCAATTCCGATTCTTAAGATTCAGAATCGATGATCAAGATTTGATTCGATTCGATTCGATTCCGATATTGATTTGGGTTAGTGTTAATAAAACAGTTTTTTCAGCTGTTGCATGAATTATATGACTGTAGTTATGCAAAATATTACTACAAGTATTATATTGATATTTAACAGCAAGTATTGCAGCTAATGATGCTGTAAGGACCAATCAGCTCCCAGAATGCTGATAGAACTGCTTTCAGAAACATCATGTGGGTCAGAATTACCAAACAGATCCAGGGAGGAAACAGAGACGGATGAAATCGGTTTTATTTTTTCCCACATTCGGTTTTTATTTGTTCCATTTTTGGTCTATTTTGGTTTTTAATTTTTGAGCATTTGGTTTTTAGCATTTTTTGCAAATGTAACCCCAAGACAGTATATAAAGTAATGAAATATAGACAATTTATGCAATTATAACCTAACACTTTAATGTTTTCATACCTTTAAACATATTTGGGAACATATTGGGAAATCGATTTTTTCAACACAGGCCTATACGTCGCATCACAGTAATTGATGGCAAATTCAGCAAAGCTGCATATAAATTACCCCAGAAAACTCATGATGTTACAGCTCCCATGCTTAAAATATTGTGCATTACCTTTCTTACAGCAAACACAAAACTCAGTACATCACTTTTTTGATGTGAAAATAAGTAATAACTACATAAAAGTTGTTTTTCTAGAGCAGATCAACGCAGATTTGAACCTCCAGAGCAGCTGGCAACATGCTGTGCTGCAAGCCATTAGCGCTCCATAATAAAGCAGGAATAAAATGTTGTTACAGATGCACAAGCAAAGTGTACATGTCGGTACATCAATGAGACATCTGCAACACAGCTGAGTCGATACATCACAATGAGAAAAAGCACAATATACTGCTGGAAAGTTGGGCCCCAAAGAAAATAGTAGAGATGGAGAAACACGGGCTAATGGAAATCCTCGGTGGGGATTGGTGTCATTATTGAAGATGTGCTGATTGTGTCTGAAGCATATACTTCACCGGCTTTGTTGATTCTTTGTGGGAGGCTTTTATCTGTTGGTCTTGGACGGCCTGAAAGCATGCAGGATCAAAGCTTGTGTGGTGTCCTCTTTTTTGTTACGGAGTTCGAGATTTTTTCACTCAGAATACTTGGATGATGATGGACATTAAAGCAGCACTATGTAACTTTTCCACCTTAATATCATATTTCCAGAGTCATTGTGATGGTCCATCAACTTCCAACAGGTTTAATGAACCTCTGTCATGGTCTGAGGGGTCTGTATCGCCTTCACTGGCACTATGTAACTTTGAGGAGCATGGTAGGAACCCTGCCACACTAAAAAAACTACACATTTATACGGCTTTGACTGATTTACGGCATACGTCACTTCCCCCTCCTTCCTGATTCGCAGTTGAGACGAAAATGGGCGGGGCATGGAGCGTAGAGCTCCGCAGAAGCTGGTAAAGCGATCTTTTCCCCATGTCTGTTGTGTGGAGCTGCTGCAGCAACAACACAGCAACGGGTCAAGGCTGATTTATGGTTCCGCGTTAAATCGACGCAGACCCTATGGCGTACGGTGCGCGTCGCCGCGTACCCCACGCCGTAGGCTCTGCGTTGGTGTAACGCAGAACCATAAATCAGCCTTGACCCGTTGCTGTTGTGGCTGCAGCCGCTCCACACAACAGACATGGGGAAAAGATCACTAATGGTTTAACTTTTCACCGCTTTCCTGCTTGGAGGCAGAACCACGGAGGCCGAGGCCTGATATAACAGAGTAAAAGAGTGAAAGAGTCGTCGGCTCGCTTGGATCGCGGTCCGACCAAACATAACTTTCCTCAGTAAACAAACTAACACTCACACAGACCGGGTCGGATCAAAACACGGGTTTTATTCCCCACTTCGCCAGCTAAACGCAGTTGCTGGCCAGCTCTATGCGGTGCAATTAACCCCCATCTTCAGATAAAACTAGTTTGTTGAGGAAAAAATATTAACTCTATTTGTAGCTGCAGAGGAAAAAAATAATCTCACGAGGAAAACAAAAATATTGCTCACGCCTCGGAGCCTCTTCAGCATAATATAGCAGTCAAAAAAAAAGAAAAGAGAAGTAAGAGGGATACAAAACATGTACTGTATGTTGTACTATTATACTAATTTATTGAAACACATGGCGAGTCAAACATTTACCAAAGCAGCTGCCAAACACTCCTAAACAAGGTAGTAAAACGTGGGTTGTGCAGAACTGCGGCAGTAAATCCTTCTAAAGAGTGGCGCTCCGACCAGGAGCTCCATTCTTCAGTAGTGATTTCATATGGATCCAGACCGTTAATAATCATTATTTTCTCCATATACCGCTCCCTGGCTTCCTTGTTTAAGGTATCCCGGTAAATTCCAGTTCCTTTCCAGCAGTTTAACATCTTTTTTTTTGCGTTCCTTCTGTTCACTTGGTGAAACAGAAAAGTGTCCCGTCTCCTCTCATCAAAACAAATGCAGCGACGGGACAGGAGTTTTCCGGCAGTACGCGCTGGTGCTCATGGGAAACGTAGTGTTCTTTCTGGTAAAGCACTACCGCTTTTGTCCAAAAGATGCCGCCAAACTCAACAAAAGCTGAAAGTTACGTTGTGCTGCTTTAAGTGGCCTAGACAAAAAAACAAAACAACAAAACAATCAAACCTGTTGCTGACGTTTACAATTGATTCAATTAAAAAGAAAAAACCTGTCATGACTATATCTAATTCATAAAAAGCAGCGGATAAATTACATATGGATTTAATATGGAAAACAAGACAGTTTTACAAAAACCTCAATTGATTGAATGTTTATTGTTCATTGTTTATTGTTGGCTTTATTTCGACGACAACAAATCACCATCAAATTAAAAGCGTCAAAATATCAAAAAAAGCAAAACAATTTAACAGTCTCATCCAGAAATAAAGAACAGCAAAATAATGTGTTGGAGAGGGAACAGGGAACGCTTATTTAGTCCTGTTCCTTCCTCACAATAGCATATCATATGAGAATATAAAAATTAAACATTAAAGTAAAATAAGAAAATAAAGAAAAGACTAAATAATAACAAAAAAATGAATAAATACAACATAAACAATGAAGAAACAAAGATCAAGGCATAATGAAACTAGCCTCCTACAATATCCTAAACTCAAACATTTAATTTCCCAGTGACTTCTATGAAGATCCATGACCAGCCTTGAATGCAGGGAGTTACATTTGTACCTGTTGTAAAATGTCTGTTTTAAAAGTAAATACTAAGTGGCAATACCACTTATGACCAGCTGGGGGCAGCATATCCCAATACAGCTCATGTGACAGGAGCCCTCTAGTGGGAGAATGTGGTATTACTCAATATGTCGGCGTCTCTGATATTGGCCACGGTTACATGATGTTTTTTCATTCAGAATTAATTATTCCGAATTAAATAATTCAGAATTAAACTATTTTCCTTAGAGTTTACATGGAAATAGTTATTCCGAATTGAGGTTTTCATGGAAAACACGTTTGATCGGAAGTTACGTCTACCGGAAGAAAAACAAACTTAGCCGCTACAACTTTGAAAAGCTCACAGTTTTTATGTTTCCTGTTTCCATCTGTTCTTTTAATTATTTCCAGGTCCTCCAAGCTATTTATTAAATAAATGGTCTCTGCTCTTGACCAGCGTTTACTGCGTGCTGCCATTTTGAAACTTTGTTTGGAAAACAAGCCCAGCGCGGAATATAAGCGTCATGGAGACAGACGGGGGAGGGAACGAGCAGAAAGAAAGACCGGAATTAGGCCCCGTTTACACGGAGCAAAAACGGAGGCGTTTTCATGCGTTTTGGCTGTTCGTTTACACGAAAACGAAGCTCAAAGTCACCAAAAACCATCATTTCTGAAAACTCTGGCCAAAGTGGAGATTTTCAAAAACTCTGTTTTCCCGTTTGCTTGTAAACGGAGAGAAACTGAGATTTAGGCTTCAGAACGTCACATTATGAGACAGAAACGTCACCAGCGTCATGTGTGCGACCTGTGTTTACAATTTGTTTGGCCACCGTCAATATTTTCTTGTATTTGACCTGTTTTATATTCTAAAGTCACACTTAAAAGTAACTCCACTTCTCTGTCACTCCAAACGAAAGACTCTCGTTCCGTCTTGGAAGTAACTGGCACTCAAGGCTGATTTATGGTTCCACGTTACACCAACACAGAGCCTACGGCGTAGGGTACGCGGCGACACACACCGTACGTAGGCTACGCCGTCGATTTAATGCGGAACCATATTATTCAGGCTTCACACGTGTCATTTGTTGACGTTTTTTTCCAGGACTCTGATTGGCTAGCATGACTTTACACTTCTCGTTACACTGCCCCCTGTAGGTTTGGATGCGGGTTCGTGTAAACGAGGATATTTTTCAAAACGTAGAAGAGGAAATATCCGTTTTTGTAAATACCCGGCTATGTGTAAACGTGGCCTAAGTTTAATTTGGAATGGCCATTTTCATTCGGAATTAGGTGTTTACATAGTAATTTTTACTCATTTTAAATTTGATTTAATTTTAATTCTGAATTAAAGAGGAATTAAACTTTCCATGTAAACGCGCTCATAGATGGGCCTCAAAAAGCCTGGTGTTCAATGTATCAAAGTTTCTTTGCATCTTTTCCGTTAGATTTCGTCTTCAGCTTCCACACTTTTGCCGTCGACCGATGCCCATTTCACAGATTGTTTTGCTTTTCCTTTTCAATTAAAGTGTATTTTATTTGTTCTCCGTTTCCTGCAGATTTCTGGTCACGCTTTAGGGGACATTGTCCTGACTATCAAGGTGATCAGATGCTTTGTGAGCTCCAAGGGTTCCTGCCCCGTGGTTAAAGAGCTGCCCTTCATTCCCGAGGCCTGCCCCGGGAACTCCTGCTCCTACAGTTCCCGGCTCAGCTTCTCCCTGGACCAGCTGCAGGAACTCACCTCCACCTCCTGGGACCTGGAGTGCTTCGTCCAGCTCTGCCATAGTGAGGTAGGAACTCATCGAGATGCCCATTTACAAATAAAATCCAGTTCTGGGGCCTCATTTATAAAGCTTGCTTGCGCACAAAACAGGGCCTGAAAATGCGCAAGCCACCTTCTACGCAAAGTTGGGATTTAAAAAGAAAAAACTAACCGAAAAACCGGCGTATCCCTACGCCAACCCAGACCCTCCCGTAGGAACTTACTTAAAGGAGCATGAGGCAGGATTGAGGCAGGATTTATGAAAATAATCCGTATACGTTTTAAGTTTTCTAGTAATAATGTCAGATGAAGCGTTCCAAATCAAAAAGAATGAGCCCTCTAGTGTATCTCTCCTTTGCCTTGAACAGGTTGTGTGCTGCAATTCCGGTTTCGCTTTATTTATATACTATTTATACTTTTACTCTGACCACCAAATAATGTTGTTTTCCTGGCCTCCACCTCATCCACAAAATCTCGTTCCCAGTCTCCGTGAAATTTAGTGGCACGGTGGCTCGACACGTCTCATCATGCGTCTCATTCATCAACAGGCTGCAGGAAGCCGCTGCGCATGCTCAGCAGGCTCATTCATATGCAAATACTACTTTGCATTATCCAATAATGGTAAAAAGTGGGCGTGTAGAGGGCGGGATATGAGCCGAATTCAGCTGCGCAACTTTCCAGCTGGACTGTGTTTCTTTTGCGCCCGCCATTTTCGGCTTTTGGGTGTACGTGCACTTTTAGTGTGAATTCTACGCAGTCCATTTTAAATGAGGCCCCTGGTCTTTCAGCAGGAACCCTTATCTTATCTTATCTTATCTTATCTTATCTTATATAACTGACTCAGTAATTTTGGACTCACACGATTTTTGATATTTTTGCTCTAACTGAATCAACAATACATTCAAGTTACATTTATACAGTTAATCACTGCTTTTTTGCAGTACATTTACTCACAAATTGGAGAAATACTTTGTAAGCTTACAGTTGTAAAGTGTAAAACACCTATTTTCTTGGCCTTATGCTTGATTGAACAAAACATTACTACATTTTTGTTCATCATACTTTAAGTCTGTCATGTTCTTCCAGGATGCCCCCCCCCCCCCCCCCCTTTACCATAGAAACAGATCCTTTCATCATCCTCCCCTGCTGCTTTACATCCAGGTTTCTTTTTGTTGCCCGGCACCCCAGTGTGTTTCTTCCTTCTTTCATATTCTTTCATATTGTACCAGTCGACTGATTCGGCCAGTTTTTCTGCTCTCCTACCTCTGGTGACAGATTTGCTTTGTTTCATAGCCTAAAGATGATATATTTCACGCCATCGCCCGCATGTTTTCCTGCTCACAGCAAAGAAACATTTTTAATCCGATGCCAAAAATCCAGACTTTCCACTGAACTTTTGAGGAGACTTTGAAAAAGTCGCCCACACCTGTCCATGAAATAGCTGATGAGTTTTTAATCAGAATCAGAAAGAAGTTTATTGCTAAGTATATATATAAAATATTAAAGGGGACCTATTGTGGCATTTAATACCTGGTTTAAACAGGCCTTGAATGTCTTAAAAACAAGCTTTTGATTGTTTTTGCTATATAAATTTGAAATTCAGTCTCTGAGCCATGTCTTTATCTTCCCATTCTCTAACCTCATTATCTATATGGGATTCTGAGTGGGCGGGGCTATGATAATGAGGCTCTGTGCTGATTGGCTGCCTGAATGACGCGATACACCGCTACGAAAAAATGGCGGAAGCTCCGACCGGTGGAGTTACCGTATTTTCTGGACTATAAGCCGCTACTTTTTTCACAGGTTTTCAACCGTGCAGCTTATACAAAGGTGCAGCTATTCTGTGGATTTTTCTTCCACCGCTCGGGGCGCTCTAACCGGAATTAGAATCAAAACTAAGACAAAATAAATGCAAAGAAGAATACCCTTCTTCTTTAGCAGATAGAAGTAGGTAGAAGCAGATTTCAAACAGATAAATAGAAATAAATACCGGTTATTTTCTCTTGTTTCTGTCCCGTTTTAATCAGCAAAGTTGCTGCCGTGTTAAAAGACACTGTTAGGAAAGGATCTATTTAGGTACAAACATGTACATCATTTACAGTTCAAAATCCTTCTGTACATGTAGTAAATATCTAATCTAACAACATAAATATCTGTGGCTTGCATATCTTTTTTTTTTTAAATAGAGCGGATGCGGCTTGTATGCAGGTGCAGCTTATAGTCCAGAAAATACGGTAGTTGTGGGCATGGTTTCACACATCAGAGGCCAACCGATGTAAATCGCGCCGGTCGTTACGTAACGATGGGAGCAGAATCTTATTGGCTCGTAGATCCACATCACACTGGACGATCATCCGGGCGGCTGTACAGACACTGCAGAATTTGGTTGCTTTCCTCCTTCTCTGAGTTGGCAGGCTGAGGAGAGACCACTTTATATATGTTAAAGCAAGAAAAAACCTGTTTTTCAGAATAGGTCCCCTTTAAGTGAGATTAAATGAAGGAACTGACATTTCTGCACACATCTGAATACAAAAACCCTGAATTTGAATAACATTTATCTGGACCTCGTTGACCCCCGTGACTCTGCTCATTAGCTGTTTTTCCTTCACCTCTTCTTCAGAAATGTGGAGATGGAGGACGAGTGAGGAGGAACCTGGAGGTCACACAGCCGTGTCTGCAACAACCAAGTGAGTTCACTTTCAACTCCATATAAAACTAATTAAAATGACTTTTTTTCAGCAATGCTTTCCTTTTTTGAGAATAAGAAGCTTTCATTATGAAATGCATTAAAAAAAAAGAGTCTCTGAACTCTTGTCAAAAGAATAAAACTTTTAAACGACCTATTTAAACGGCCTTCAGGACCTAATTGCCCGTCTGGTGTTTGGTCAGAGTTGTTTTGTGCGATGATTTTCTTTCCTATTATTGCTTACAGCGCGCGGGCGGCTGTCATAGCAGTGAGCTGGTAATGTGCGGTGACGCCGGTAGGCCGTCGTAGGGCAGGGCTCGTCCTTTAGGAAGGCCTGCAGCCTGACCTTGTGGCCACAATCAGACGTAATGGCTCTCCGGGGAAGGTGGGGGGGCTGATCCTTTGTGTTTCCAAGAGGTCTGACCGTCCGACTGTCCAAACACCGGCACCGCTGGGCTTTGTGCTATTGTGACGGGTGCTCAGCATATTTTACTCCAAAAGGAAAGATGTGTTTTTGAAAAGAGACTCGTGTCTGACGTCATAATTAATATCTGGATTCACTGTCTGGGTAAAAAGATGATTTAAAACATGGATATTCATCTCCAGTGGTCTGTTTTTTCCTCCTTTTTTCCTTTTTCTGAAAAATAAGACCAGCTGATGTTTCAAAAATAGATCCATTACCATGTTAATTTGTCAGGTTTGTTTACAAGATTCAGTTCATTTGCTCATCAAGAGATTTAAAAAAGGTTACTATATATAAACAGGACAGTTTTTTTTCCTTTTTCTGATTTGATTTTATTTGAAGATTTTATTTCAAGCATGCATGTTAAAAAAGAGTACAAAGAAATTAAAAAACAGAATATAAAAAAAAATCTACATTCTTATATATGACAAGAGTTTCAATAAGCTTACTTATAAAACACCCATACCTACTTTAATAACTGTTCAATACTGATAGTGATATAATACTCAATTATATGTATATAAATATAGTCAAAATCAAAGCAAATCAAAGCAAACAAAAGAAAACAAAACAAACGCCCAGAATTTAATTGTGCTACTATGTATGTATGTACTAATTAAGGCTGGGTGATATGGACCAAAAGTCATATCTCGATATTTTCTAGCTGAATGGCGATACTCTATATATATATATCTATATTTTTCTGTGCCATAATTGGGGTTTCCCCCAAAGCATTATAGCATAGCATCTCTGTTAGCTTCATTTTTTCTGAGGCAAACCCTTAAAAAACAGTCAGTTTTAATACAAAGCCTCGTGCCAAATGTCACACAGGTTCCTTTATTAACAGAGGTCTGCACAATATCAACATGTATAAAACAAATGAAATAAAAATAAACTGCCTGCATATATAGAATAAAAATGCTTCTTGAATAAAATAAAACAAATATCCCTTTCCTGCATAACAATTAAATTAAAATACACAATTAATACAATGTAGACAGTAACAGGCAGACTTTTCCACTGAGGTTGACAGTTGTGCAAATAACAAAACATTTGTACAAATCTCAAATAAAACATTCAAGTCAATTTGTCACAAAATAAGTTATATCAAAATCATAAAAAAAAAACTTTTTTTTTTTAAATCGATATAAACGATATTGTCTCGTACCATATCGCGTTTGAAAATATATCGATATATATTAAAATCTTGATATATCGCCCAGCCCTATGCATAGTATTACATTATCATTACTTTACTATAATACTACAATATAATAGAGAACAATAGACAGCAATGGTATAACAATATACTTGAATAACTATATAAAAGTAGATATGCTGTATATACTGGTTCATATATTTACCTCCAATTATATACATACAAATTACTATAAATCTATATATCGACATATTTACATATAACTATAAATCAATATATATTAATAGAGATATAGATACACAAATACTGTACGTATAATACAACTCAATATATCCATATACATACCTACATACAACATATCTATATCCATAATATACATCTATATATCTTAGGGCTAGGCGATTTTGGACAAAAATAAAATCCCAATTTCTTTCTCTCAAAACCCAATTTTTGATTTCGATTTTTTTGGTAAAACTACAAAAGACAATGGAATAAATTGTTTCAAATATTTTATCTTTATTTTTAAAGAAAAATAGCAAACAAATTTCCCTATTGGGAATGAAGTGCAATTGAAAGATACTGTAAATCCTCCTTGAGTTTAGTAAAGTGACAACATTTACAATTTTTCTTGACCAAACAAAGATGACTAGACGAGCTCTGTCTGTAATGCAGCCAGCTGCAAAAAAGGAAAATCCATTTTCCGATTTTCCTTTTTTTAACATCGTCTTGATTAATAAATCCGATTTAGATTTAAAATCGATTAGAATCAGAATCAGAATCAGAATCAGAAAGGGGGTTTATTGCCAAGTTTGTTAACACACACAAGGAATTTGTTGTGGTGATGATTGGTGCAATACAGTAAAAATAAAAATATAAAAACAAACAAATATATGGAGATAAAATAAGAGATAGAATAAAATAAAAATGTATAAACAGAAATAAACAGAAATGTACAATATGAGGATTAAAAAGTGCCGGATATGAGTCTTAAGTCTTACGATTAATCGCACAGCCCTAATATAACATATCTATAGCCATAATATACATATATATATCTACATATATTAATACACATTTTGAAAAGAGACTTGTGTCTGACATCATAATTAATATCTCCATTCACTGTCTGGGTAAAAAGATGATTTAAAACTTGGATATTCATCTCCAGTGCCCAGTTTGTCCTCCTTTTTTTCCTTTTTCTGAAAAATAAGACCAGCTGATGTTTCAAAAATAGATCCATTACATGTTAATTTGTCAGCTTTGTTTACAAGATTCAGTTCATTTGCTCATCAAGAGATTAAAAAAAAAGGTTACTATATATAAACAGGACTTGTTTCTGGGCATGAGTGAGTGCTCCATTCAGAAATCCTTCCTGTTTGCTAGTTTTCCTGCAGAGGCCTGGTGTCTCCTCCCCTCCACCTGCACTGGAGCTTCTGCTTCCTGCTCCTGTTTATTCAGCTTTGCTGTCAAAGCCTCACTTATACAAACTAACAGAGCGACTGATTGGAGAAAACAGGTCTCTGGAGACGACGGCCTGCTCGGAGTCACTGTGATGTTTCTGTTTCTATTCAGGGTTAAGGAATGTCCCTCTGTTGGCCGGGGCTGCCGTCTGTCTGGGCTGCAGTTACCGCCAACGGCCGCTAGATGTCACTGTTTCAGCACTCAGTGCTCAGATTACAATTGTTTAATCAAACGTAGTAATGGCCATATGGGCTCAAATTAATGCCATAAGTATTTTGTATCTGTAAATAAACTTTGTACTTGTAGAAATATTTTGTGCGTGTGCAAAAAATATTTGTACTTGGAAAAAATATTTGTACTTGCAAAAATATTTGTACTACTCTAGAAGTACAAATATGTTTTGCAAGTGCAAATATTTTTTTGACATGCACAAAATATTTCTACAAGTACAAATATTTTTTTTCACACGCTAAAAATATTTTTTGCAAGTACAAATATTTTTTGCAAGTACAAATATTTTTTTGACATGCACAAAATATTTCTACAAGTACAAATATTTTTTGCACACGCACAAAATATTTCTACAAGTACAAATATTTTTTTTCACACGCTAAAAATATTTTTTGCAACTAAAAATATTTTTTGCAAGTAAAAATATTTTTTGCAAGTACAAATATTTTTTGCAAGTACAAATATTTTTTGCACACGCACAAAATATTTCTACAAGTACAAATATTTTTTTTCACACGCTCAAAATATTTTTTGCAAGTACAAATATTTTTTTGCAAGTACAAATATTTTTTGCACACGCACAAAACATTTCTACAAGTACAAAGTTTATTTACAGATACAAAATACTTATGGCATTAATTTGAGCCCATATGGCCAGAGGTGGAAAAAAGTACTGAAAAATTGTAATTGAGTAAAAGTATCTTTACTTTGTTTAAATCCTACTCAAAGTAAAAGCCCTGAAAAATATTGAATATAGCTAACTTGAATTTAAGTTTGTGCCTTGTGGACTATGCAATCATTATAATAATAATAATAATAATAATAATAATAATAATAATAATAATAATAATAATAATAATAATAATCAATTTTATTTATAGAGTGCTTTTAAAAGATCTCAAAGATGCTTATTATTCATATTGCGCTTTATGTTTAGGACCCCAGGAAGACTAGCCTGGCGTTTGTGCGTCGGCTAATGGGGATCCTTAATAAACATAAACATAAACATATGTTAACACTCAGTTATCAAAAATAAACACAATTTATTTATGTGTCAATTCAATGATTCAGTCATAAACCAAAATCCATTTTAAATTGAAAAATGTTGCTTCTTGTGTCAAAAATGTATATGCGATTAATTGTGATTAATTACAAAGCCTCTAATTAGTTAAATTCATTTTTTTAATCCCACCACTAATTTCTATGTTAAAGTCTCTGAATGTTGTGAAATCTAAAGTCCTTGTAAGGAACTGACATTGTAAAGTCAATGAATGACAAAAACTATTTATTAGAACAATTTAATTTACCATTACAATCGATTAACTGTAAAGTATTTTAACATACAATGCAAGACTACATTTTGCAGACATCACAGAGGCAAAGCTGTGTCTATAAATACAACAACAAACCTGTGCTATTACAGACGAGGCAAAGACAAGATAAGTCTTAAAACACCGCATTGCCAGAATGTCTTTCAATTACTGTGAGAAGAAACTGCAATATTGTAAAAGCATTACTGTCCAAACCTATTTGGAAAGTGTGGAACCAAAGAATAAAGGGTATTAACTGATGACGCTAAGCCGAAGAGACAAAGCGTGAAATATCTTAGTCTGCAAAAAAAAAGAGGTCAAAGTGCTGAGGAAAGATGGGATAATACGGAAAGGGCAAATTAAAAAATGTGCAGTGATTATTGGATTGTCTTTGAATTTAATTTCCGTGCAGACACGATGACTGCCAGACACTACAGTATATAATAAAAAAATAAAATAACAATGCTTCTTCAAACTGGGGATGTCAATGGATGATTTGCGGAAATTATTTGGTCCAAAGCTGGGGGCTCTGAGGAATTAAGATCTCCACTTTGTCGACAGAAGTGGGAGAAAATCCTGGAGTTTTAAGATAAGTAGAAAAAAAACACTAAATGTTTCTCAAAAGAAAGAAAGATTGGAAGAGATTTCCTGGTTTCAATTGAAGGAATTTGGAGGAATTTCAACTGTTAAAAGACAAAGAGTCTCAGATGAGCTCCAATCCCAGCTCTTCTCCTACTAAACATATAAATTAAACTGTTATTCAAGGTGAGATGCTCATTCCACTCCTCGATATTTATAGAAGCCAGAACATGGACGTATTGTTTGATTTAGAAGGAGTAACTTTTCTTGTTTCTGACTGCTGCCTGTGTTGAAAAGAGCGATTTTTCAGATTCTAAATCGATTCTCATATTAATTACTAAAAATCGATTTGTACGTCTAAAGATCAATTTTTTTTTTTCATTACTACATTTTCACAACTTTAATCCCAGTAGTCACATCATTTAATTCACACATGCGCTGTTGAGCTGTTGCAATTTCTTTCTTTTTTTGCACTTAGAATGGATATTTAAAGGAATATTTGAGTTGTTTATTTCTTAGTTATTTATTTCATACAAATAACTTTTGCTATTTTTTTTGTTTATGCCCAAACAAGGAATGTTTTGTTGGACGCCAGAATAACTGGTGCCATGTTTTTGCCTTTTAATATGTTTAACAGTATGAAAACAGTTAAAGTTTTCAGTTAGCATTGCTTTATATACTTTCTTGGGGTTAAATTTGCATAAAATGCTTAAAAAACATATTCTCAAAAATTAAAAACAGAGAAACAGAAAATGGAAAAAATAGAAACGGAATGTGTTAAAAAATAAAACCGTATTCTATACGTCCTCTATTTGCTGCCCTGGATCTGTTTGATAATTCTGACCCACGATGTTTCTGAAAGCAGTTCTATCAGCATTCTGGGAGCTGATTGGTCCTTACAGTATCATTAGCTGCAATACTTGCTGTTTAATCTCAATTACGGCTGTTCGATTAATCGATTTTAAATCGTAATCGCGATTATGTAATTAGAACGATGTTAAAACGTGAAACTCGTAGAATCGATTTTTCACTTTTTTTTTTCTTTTCTTTTTTTACCTTGTCTGCACACATATTAATGATTGATAACATATTAATGATTGATGGAAATACCTCTCAATACCTGCGACAAGTGCCCCATGGGAGAGGCTCTTTAGTGTAGGAGGGGGCGTTGTAACCATGGTGATAAACTAACATGCCACCGGGTAGACCGGCTCGTGTTCCTTGCAAAAAACTTGCAAATGTGAATAGCAAATGTAATGACTGAAATTACACACCTCTACCTCCTTCATGGGTTGCATTATTATTTAGCATGCAAACACCCAGTTTAGTTTAATTAGAAAATGTCTTGTTTTATTTAATTGGAAATATAACTTACTTTAGTTAGTTAGTTAGTTTAATTTAGTTACTAACTACTAACTAACTTACTGTATGTTTGCAAGTGCTGATTTGCTGATTATTTTTTTTCAGAGATAAAACTTTATATTTTATTATATTTTTTCAAACTTTTTTTCAACTTATTTTACAGAGTTTTGCACTTTATTCATTCATTTTTGGTTTAATAAGAGCAAAGTTTGCACTTAAAGCCCAATGGGGCAAATGTTCAATAAAAAAACAGCATATTTGAAATCATTTCTTTGCCTTTTGTCAATTCACAAAATAATCGTAATCTTAATCGAAAATCGGATTTTGAGAGAAAAAAAATCGAGATTTTATTTTTGGGCAAAATCGAACAGCCCTAATTCCAATATAATACTAGTATTAATATGTTGCACAACTACAGTCATATAATTCATGCAACAGCTCGAAAAACAGTTTTAATAACACTAACCCAAATCAATATCAAATCGAACCGAATCAAATCGTGATCATCGATTCTGAATCTTAAGAATTGGAATCGAATCGATTCTTGACATTTGAATCGATACCCAGCCGTGCCTGAAATGTGCTACTTTTACTCCACACTGCTCTCTAAACTGGTGTACAGACGTTCTTCAGTACTAGCATCATAAAGCAAACATGTTCCTGTCATGCTCGGTCAATAGATCACATCAATCCATCCTTAAGCTGATTTTTGTTGCTTGTTTTTGTTTTTTCAAACCTCTGGGAGTCATTTAGGAACATGTTGTCAAAAACAGCTGATGCACAGCGTCCTATTCAGCCCAACATGTGTACATTTGTACCTCGGATGCCGACGGCTCGGAGGAGGATGTGCCTCCTGGGAATTCCCTCCATAATGTACCCACATATATAATTGTGGAGAGCCAGCTCTTCCACAGGAACGCAGGCCTTAAAAGGAAATGACTGATACTTTATCTGATTATCTAAACGCTGCATATGTACAGTATGCATTTGTGTATGTCAGCTAGGGATGGGCGGTATGGACTAAAACATTTATCACGATAATTTCTGGCATTTATCCCGATGACAATAAAAGAAATACCAATTCAACTCCACCTTTGTAACTATAAATCTATCACCACATTCAAAACACTGCTCTAAAAGAATACTAAATACTACTAAACTACACCAATTAAATTGAATTAATAAAAACAATTAAATGAGTTACATCTGTACTGCAAAACTAATGACTCAGATCCTCCATGTTTGTTACACAAACACGTATCAATGGGAATTTATCCTTCTTTCTTTCTTTCTTTCTTTCTTTCTTTCTTTCTTTCTTTCTTTCTTTCTTTCTTTCTTTCTTTCTTTCTTTCTTTCTTTCTTTCTTTTTCTCTTTCTTTCTTTCTTTTTCTCTTTCTTTCTTTCTTTCTTTCTTTCTTTTTCTCTTTCTTTTTCTTTTTTTCTTTCGTTCTTTCTTTCTTTCTTTCTTTCTTTTTCTCTTTCTTTTTCTCTTTCTTTCTTTTTCTCTTTCTTTCTTTCTTTCTTTCTTTCTTTTTCTCTTTCTTTTTCTTTTTTTCTTTCGTTCTTTCTTTCTTTCTTTCTTTTTCTCTTTCTTTTTCTTTTTTTCTTTCGTTCTTTCTTTCTTTTTCTCTTTCTTTCTTTCTTTCTTTATTTTTCTCTTTCTTTTTCTTTTTTTCTTTCGTTCTTTCTTTCTTTCTTTCTTTTTCTCTTTCTTTCTTTTTCTCTTTCTTTCTTTCTTTCTTTCTCATGTCTTTCTTTCTTTCTTTCTTTCTCATATCTTTCTTTCTTTTTCTCTTTTTCTCTTTCTTTTTCTCTTTCTTTCTTTCTTTTTTTCTTTCTTTCTTTCTTTCTTTCTTTCTTTCTTTCTCATATCGTTCTTTCTTTCTTTCTTTCTTTCTCATATCTTTATTTCCTTCCTTCCTTCCTTCCTTCCTTCCTTCCTTCCTTCCTTCCTTCCTTCCTTCCTTCCTTCCTTCCTTCCTTCCTTCCTTCCTTCCTTCCTTCCTTCACGTACGTTGTGCGTGGATTTAACACAGAACCATAAATCAGTTTTACACAAAAACATCATCAACAGGAATTTATCATTTTTACCGTGAGATACAAATTCTTATCGTGGGGAATTTTTTTGGCGGTTTATCGTGAACGGTAAAATATCACCCATTCCTAATATCAGCCTGGATTTCATGGTTTCTTCTGGTGGCTGGTAAAGCTCCTCTCTGGAGTACTTCCCAGTTCTGGCAACATCCAACATCTACACGGGTTTAAAAGCTCAGGAACAGTGAACCGATGATGAGGAGAGAACTTTTACCATCATTTTACCCATTTTAAATAGAAATGAGGTCCACATGGAGTGCTCTAACACTTCACTGTTCAACTGAACAAGAAAGCCCCGTGACTTTCATGCAGTACTGGGAACAAGTATTAAACACTCGCCTGGCAAGGCCACTGCAGAGGTTTCCTTCATAATAGTCTGGCATAAAAATGGATTACCTTGATACAGGCATGATGTCAAAAACACTGAACATTGTCAATATATTATTGACCATGTTCCCCCACGGGCGGATATCACCTCTAATATCTCTGACATCTGCTATAAATGAACTCTGGATCAATGTTCACAATGTTAAAACTCTGAAATATTCTCCATTAGGAAGGAAGGAAGGAAGGAAGGAAGGAAGGAAGGAAGGAAGGAAGGAAGGAAGGAAGGAAGGAAGGAAGGAAGGAAGGAAGGAAGGAAGGAAGGAAGGAAGGAAGGGAGAAAAGAGGAAGGGAAGAAGGAATGAATGAAGGAAGGAAGGAAGGAAGGAAGGAAGGAAGGAAGGAAGGAAGGAAGGAAGGGAGAAAAGAGGAAGGGAAGAAGGAAGGAGAGAACAAGAGGAAGGAACGAAGGAATGAATGAATGAATGAAGGGAGGAAGGAAGGAAAGAGGAAGGAAGGAAGGAAGGAAAGAGGAAGGAAGGAAGGAAGGACAGAACAAGAGTAAGTAAGGAAGGAAGGAAGGAAAAAAGGAAGGAAGGAAGGAAGGAAGGAAGGAAGGAAGGAAGGAAGGAAGGAAGGAAGGAAGGAAGGAAGGAAGGAAGGAAGGAAGGAAGGAAGGAAGGAAGGAAGGAAGGAAGGGAGAAAAGAGGAAGGGAAGAAGGAAACTAATAGCATTTTTTTATTATAAAGCATCTAACTGACTCATTGTCAAACACTTTAAATTCACCAAAATACAAACGTAGTATTCCTCTGCCAGGCTACCAACACTTGAATCTTTTTTTCTTTTAAAAAACCTTTAAGCTGTCAAATAACCCCACCAAAGCAGTGATAATGTGTACATATGCTTTTACATCCATCAAAATCGGTGTGCAAACACATGCTTTTCCCGTCTGTTGTCCACTGTTTTCTCCCCTCCAGCACCCTGAGCATTTGAAAGAAAGCAATCATCACCTCTGCATTAGTTTCTCTCACCTGTCTCGGCTGCATTATACCGGGATTCTGGGGATACATTTCCCGCTGCCCCGGGGTGCATTAAATGGAGGACACAATGGACAGAATACACTTCTTTTCCTGCAAAATGTGCCACGTGTTTATTGAAACGGTGTTGCATGTGAGAACGGCAGCTGTGATGAGCAACTGCAAAGCCAAATATAGTGCACGCTTTGTCCACAGGGTTTTCTTCTTCTTCATAGATTGAATTAAAATAATGAAGGCTAACGAAAATGCAGCCACGTGGGACTCGATTAAAAAAATGAATTTAATTAAAGCAGCACAACGTAACTTTCAGCTTTTCTGAGTTTGGCGGCATCTTTTGGACAAAAGCGGTAGTGCTTTACCAGAAAGAACACTACGTTTCCCATGAGCACCAGCGCCTACTGCCGGAAAACTCCTGTCCCGTCGCTGCATTTGTTTTGAGAGAAGACGGGACGAACTTTTCTGTTTCACCAAGTGAACAGACGGAACGCAAAAAAAAATATGTTAAACTGCTGGAAAGGAACTGGAATTTACCGGGATACCTTAAACAAGGAAGCCAGGGAGTGGTATATGGAGAAAATAATGATTATTAACGGTCTGGATCCATATGAAATCCCTACTGAAGAATGGAGCTCCTCGTCGGAGCTCCACTCTTTAGAAGGATTTACTGCCGCAGTTCTGCACAACCCACGTCTCCGGCTACCTTGTTTAGGAGTGTTTGGCAGCTGCTTTGGTAAATGTTTGACTCGCCATGTGTTTCAATAAATTACAACATACAGTACATGTTTTGTATTACTCTTACTTCTCTTTTCTTTTTTGACTGCTATATTATGCCGAAGAGGCTCCGAGGCGTGAGCAATATTTTTGTTTTCCTCGTGAAATTATTTTTTTCCTCTGCAGCTACAAATAGAGTTAATATTTTTTCCCCAACAAACTAGTTTTATCTGAAGATTGGGGTTAATTGCACCACAGAGAGCTGGCCAGCAACTGCGTTTAGCTGGCGAAGTGGGGAATAAAACCCGTGTTTTGATCCGACCCGGTCTGTGTGAGTGTTTGTGGTTTACTGTGTGGAAGGTGTTTGGTCGTTACAGCCGCGATCCAAGCGAGCCGACGACTCTTTCACTCTTTTACTTTGTTATCTCAGATACTTGGCCTGCGTGGTTCTGCCTCCGAGCAGGAAAGCGGTGAAAAGTTAAACCATTAGGATCTTTTCCCCACGTCTGTTGTGTGGAGCTGCTGCAGCCACAACGCAGCAACGGGTTACCAGCTTCTGCAGAGCTGCGCTCCAAGCCCCGCCCATTTTCGTCTCGACTACGAATCGGGAAGGAGGGGGAAGTGACGTATGCCGTAAAGCAGTCAAAGCCGTAAAAAGTTGTAGTTTTTTAGTGTGGCAGGGTTCCTATCATGCTCCTCAAAGTTACATAGTGCCAGTGAAGGCGATACAGACCCCTCAGACCATGACAGAGGTTCATTAAACCTGTTGGAAGTTGATGTACCATCACAATGATGATGATGAAATATGATATTAAGGTGGAAAAGTTACATAGTGCTGCTTTAAAGTGACTTCTGAGAATGTGACAGCAGGATAGTGTTGGTGAAACAGCTCTGCTGGCGTCACGGAGGCGCTGAGATGGATTGTCTTTGATGGAGATGTCATTTGTTCAGTGACCTCTTGTCACTCACTGAATCTGCGGTCAGACTCTGTCCAGTTACTTTTCCAGTATTTATAATCATCTCTTGACATCATCTGTTTTGAAATGGCATCTCTTACTTTCTCTCTCTCTCTCCCTCTATTTTTTAATCTCATTACTTAGAATAATTTGCCCCTGAATGAAATGGAGTCTGTACAGTCGTGTGTAGCTGTCGAGGATTTCACACTTCCTTCTCTTCCTCCTACCCAGATAGTAGGGATGGGCGGTATGGACTAAAAAATGTATCACGATAATTTCTGGCATTTATCCCGATAATGATAAAAATGACGATGAAAAAAATACCAATTCAACTCCATCTTTTTAACTATAAATCTATCTCACTCTTAAGATCCGCCATGTTTGTTACACAAAAACCTCATCAACGGGAATTTATCTTTCTTTCTTTCTTTCTTTCTTTCTTTCTTTCTTTCTTTCTTTCTTTCTTTCTTTCTTTCTTTCTTTCTTTCTTTCTTTCTTTCTTGCTCATTTCTTTTCTTTCTTTCTTTCTTTCTTTCTTTCTTTCTTTCTGGCTCATTTCTTTTCTTTCTTTCTTTCTTTCTTTCTTTCTTTCTTTCTTGCTCATTTCTTTTCTTTCTTTCTTTCTTTCTTTCTTTCTTTCTTTCTGGCTCATTTCTTTTCTTTCTTTCTTTCTTTCTTTCTTTCTTTCTTTCTTTCTTTCTGGCTCATTTCTTTTCTTTCTTTCTTTCTTTCTTTCTTTCTTTCTTTCTTTCTTTCTTTCTTTCAGGCTCATTTCTTTTCTTTCTTTCTTTCTTTCTTTCTTTCTTTCTTTCTTTCTTTCAGACTCATTTCTTTTCTTTTTTTCTTTCTTTCTTTCTTTCTTTCTTTCTTTCTTTCTTTCTTTCTTTCTTTCTTTCTTTCTTTCTTTCTTTCTTTCTTTCTTTCAGGCTCATTTCTTTTCTTTCTTTCTTTCTTTCTGGCTCATTTCCTTCTTTCTTTCTTTCTTTCTTTCTTTCTTTCTTTCTTTCTTTCTTTCTTTCTTTCTTTCTTTCTTTCTTTCTTTCTTTCTTTCTTTCTTTCTTTCAGGCTCATTTCTTTTCTTTCTTTCTTTCTTTCTGGCTCATTTCCTTCTTTCTTTCTTTCTTTCTTTCTTTCTTTCTTTCTTTCTTTCTTTCTTTCTTTCTTTCTTTCAGGCTCATTTCTTTTCTTTCTTTCTTTCTTTCTTTCTGGCTCATTTCCTTCTTTCTTTCTTTCTTTCTTTCTTTCTTTCTTTCTTTCTTTCTTTCTTTCTTTCTTTCTTTCTTTCTTTCTTTCAGGCTCATTTCTTTCTTTCTTTCTTTCTGTAGTTGGATAAATATTCTCCTTCTATTCCTCAAGTGTAGCTTTCCTCTCCGTGGCGATAAAGGTCTTCTTTTTTAACTTCCACATATCATTTTTCCAGTATGGCATAAGGTTTGTTTGGGTATTCATTCGTGAGCACTTGATGCTGAAGGGAAAGGGTTTTATTCTTGTCTGGAGTTCATGTTCTCACCTTAATCTTTGGTATTTGGGAGGATTGGGAACAGTAACCTCACAAAATGTGAGCTGTCTGAAGGAAATAAAAGACATTCTTGTTCTGGATGAAATCCTTCTTCAGATTTAAAATAAATTACAGTGCAATAATCGTGAGGCACTGTGCCTGAACTGTTGACCAAAAATACTCTTCTTAACCAAAGTAACATTTATTCAAAAGCCAAAACATGATTGAGATAATTATATTGAGAAACATAACAAGTAGCACCAGGCGATTATTATTGATCTTGTTGAGCAGAAAACACTTGTGCTGTGGGTAAGAAACTCAGATAAAGCAAGAACTACCAGCTAAAGAAAAGGTTTAGTTTGGCCACAATATGAATTACTCATTTCTTTTTCTTCTTAAAGATTTTTTCAGGCGCTAGCAAGTTTTATTAAAAAGTGTAAAGTGGGTAGCTGGAGTGGAAGCTCGACCACTTGAGCACCTGAAACCTTGAATCCATTTAATGGAGATCTGGAACGTTTTCAACAAAATTGCGAGGCAGGGCGTCCGTGGACCCCTGAATGTCCTTCTGGTTATCTGATTGACAAAGAAATTACATTTCAG
Organism: Cololabis saira; assembly: GCF_033807715.1. Classification (NCBI taxonomy): domain Eukaryota; kingdom Metazoa; phylum Chordata; class Actinopteri; order Beloniformes; family Belonidae; genus Cololabis; species Cololabis saira. The sequence continues at coordinate 5,901,374 of NC_084597.1, read as the reverse complement.
ATTAGTTTTAAATGTATTTTCATGAGAAACCGGAGCTCTGCCGGTAGCTTTTTACGTTTTTTTCTCATATTTTATTGCAGGATTGTGATCCGCAGAGAACAAAAGGCTCAGTGCAGCTTGAACTTAGTGATGATCCATCATATGTTTTTCATTTGTCATTAAAATTGTTTATTTTATATATCTGATACAGAAATAAAAGCCTGAGAAAGAAATGCATGACTCACCTCTCTTAAAACTTTGCTTCTTTCAGGTTTGGATTCAGGTCCCTAAATAGCACAAAGTGTTATATGCCGTTGTATTTTGCTCCCATCACAATATCAAATTTCAAGATTTCTCATTTCAGCAGGTTTTCTTTTAATTAGGGGTGTAACGATACACTAATCTCACGATACGGTACGATACACGATATTGAGGTCACGATAACGATACAATATTATAGCAGTATTTTTTTAACAACCTTGAATGAGGAACATATGACTGGAAAAAATTGTCTTTTATTTGAAAGACACAAAATACAAAACAATGCTGCACGTTTGCCCTATTGTTACAGTTTGTAATGCTTTATAACTGTTTAAGTTTTAAAGAGAAAGCCAGGCCAACCATTTTCCACAAACTGAACTAAAACTAAATGTCAGGTTTGCATTATGATCTTCAGTTTCATACAAGTACAAATATTTAGCCACAAACTGAATAGTTTCTGTCATGTATGATTTGACTTTTTTTCTTTTCCAGAAATTTAACAACTAAAATTAAATAAATAAATAAAAGTAAATAAATACATACAATTTTACATCATAAAAAATATTGATTCATGCTCACCTTATAAGTGAGAGAGAGTAAGAGGAGATTTATTTATGTTAAGAAGGTTATTTTGGTAATTCAGGGTTCATTATTTTATAAATATATTCTTTATATTCTGATGTAAATCAGGGACTATAATGACACTAGTCAGTTTATCTGTAGTGATTAGTCTGTTTTAGATTGGGCGGAGTGATACGCCACAGTACGGCACTAGGTGCTGTGTTGATGTTCTAAAATCCTACACTGTTGAGGGACATTAAAGTACACTGGAACTCAGCAGATGTTTCCCCGTGTTTATCCTACTCACCACCCCAAAAAGGTTTAATTTAATAAGGTAAGGCTTAACTCTACACCAGCCTTACATCAGTAAAAGTTCAGAGCTCAAAACGGAACTAGTTTCTTCTGAGCGGAGGAAGATTTTGGTCCGCGGGTCGAGGCGCGGTCGTTTCTAGTCAAAACAATAGATTAATATTAATAACCAATATCGCGATACACTTTGTCACCTCCACGACACGTTTCGTGACGTTTTTGTATCGCAAAATTTCGTGGCACGATATATTGTTACACCCTTACTTTTTATATGTCAGAATATTTACTTTGCTATTGTTTAACTGACGCCTGCATACGTTGCTCTGTCATCTTTCTGTTTCAGCCTCACCGTGCTTCGACTTCGGCCTCTCCGGGGTCCTGGGCATCGCTTTCGGAGGATTCGTGATTGGAGTATTACTTATTGGAGCACTGTGGTTTATCAAAATTAAAACAGGTAAATGCGTGACCGAGGACACAGTTTTTTCTGCTCGAATATCGATCTGAGTTGATTAATGTGGGATTGAAATGGTTTTATTCTGTTTAACTCAGGGTATCCAACCAGACTGGACATGAGCTCGACTGCAGCCAGTCTTCCAGGTGAGGGACTTCACTTTTCTTCTATTTGTTTTTCTGTTTTTGGCCCCTCAGGTTCTTATTAGGGCTGGGCGGTATGGACTAAAAAATGTATCACGATCATTTCTGGCATTTATCCCGATAACGATAAAAATGACTATAAAACTGCAAAAAGGAATTTATCCTTTTTCTTTCTTTCTTTCTTTCTTTCTTTCTTTCTTTCTTTCTTTCTTTCTTTCTTTCTTTCTTTCTTTCTTTCTTTCTTTCTTTCTTTCTTTCTTGCTCATTTCTTTGTTTCTTTCTTTCTGGCTCATTTCTTTCTTTCTTTCTTTCATTCTGGCTCATTTCTTCCTTCCTTCCGTCATCAACGGGAATTTATCGTTTTTACCGCGAGATGACAAATTCTTACCGCGGAGAATTTTTTTGACGGTATATCGTGAACGGTAAAATATCACCCATTCCTAGTTCTTATTGGCTTGTATCTTTTTTTTTCCGTAAAGGATGTCCCTGCTCAAGAGCAAAGCGGCAGCCTGTTTCCACCAACCCGTCCCCCTCTGAGAACAGCAGCGCCAACGCGAGCATTGGAAGCACCCAGAGCACGCCGACGAGCAGCATGGCATGAGATAACAGCACTTTCTGCAGCGTCTCCTTCAAACTCATTCATCTGGGTCCTTTCTTTAGTTTTTTCTTTTGTTAATGCTCAAAAAGCATTTTCCCCCAATCCCCTGACCCCTTTAAATTCCTGTTTCAAAAAGCACAAGACATGATTTTTTGACGTACCGCATCTGAAATGGATGTGATCTGGGAGTTTGTAGCTGTGGATGTTGAGTGACCAAAGCTCTAGTCATTTAGTCTAGGCAGAATTTCTGAAAATGTGCTTATTTAAAGTGCTGAAGGCATTTTGTGAATATTTACAATATACAACATTTCTAGGGGTATTAAGGGGTGCTGAATCCAAATCTGCTGTATATGAAGCTCAAAAATGTCCCAAAATGCCTCAAAATTGAGAAATCCAACATGGCCGCCAGGCTGAAATCTATTTTTCAGTATATCTTTTTGACTAAACAAGGTACAAACATGAATTAAATGTACTTTTGTAAGTTTTCCTACATGACAACCTCTTTATCACTAATGACCACCCTTTTCTCTTTACTTGTGCTGATTATTGACAGGACAGGATGTTAAATTCCCATGTGTGAAAACCTGTGAACATTTAATTCAAGTTCGTAACTTTTTGTACATTTGTTTGTACATTTGACCTCAAAACAAAATACAAAGTAAATCGATTCTCATATTAATTCCTAAAAATCGATTCATATGTCTAAAGATCGATTTAAAAAAAAAAAAAAAAAAAGTTTTTTTTTCATCATTACATAAAAACTTTTGGTACTTTTTTGTTTGTGCCCAAAAAAGGAATATTTTGTTGGACACGAGAATAACTTGTGCCATGTTTCTGCCTTTAAATATGTTTAAAGGTATGAAAACATTAAAGTTTTCAGTTATAATTGCATAAATTGCCTATATTTTCTTTGCTTTAAATACTGTCAAAATACAAAGTAAGTAAAAGTAGCCTAATAATAATAATGAGTAATTATTTATAGTTAAAAACAACTCTTTTTTGCAATATCTAAGCAGTTTCTTCACATTACATCTCGATTTTGAATATGGCATCAAACTGCCCATGTAGAAAAACTTACAAAAGTACATTTAATTCATGTTTGTATCTTGTTTAGTCAAAAAGATGAAAAAATAGATTTCAGCCATGTTGGATTTCTCAATTTTGAGGAATTTTGGGAGATTTTTGAGCTTCATATACAGCAGATTTGGATCTAGCACCCCTTAATACCCCTAGAAATGTTGTCAGTTATAAATATTCGCAAAATGCCTTGGGGGTTCTGATTTTGTGAAAATTGACCCTGTCTATTAGCTTCTGATGCTCCACCTTTGCAGCCTCTCTGTGAAGTCAAACTCTCAGACAGGAAGTTAAAGAGGCCAAAATAAAAAAAAAATAAAAAAATCTGGCTCTCAGCAACAGGAAAAACAAACCATATCCCCCAAGAGCTAACAGGAAATTCACTGCATTCCTTTCAATGAATTGTGCCTGTGTGATGGCAGCACAATAACAGTTAAACAGGAGACAAACCGTCAAAAGACGGACCTTGAAACGCAGATGAAAAGCTGTTATGCCTACATCAGAATATGAAGGGGCCACTGGCTGTGTCAGTCCCAGAAAGTCATCGACAGTGTCATGGGGACTGAAAGATCTGAAATGTTTGGGTCTCAAATGAAATGCTCACCTCCAGGGGTATTTGTATTAATTGGAGTTAGGGCTGGGCGATATGGACCAAAAGTCATATCTGGATATTTTCTAGCTGAATGGCGATACTCGATATATATCGATATTTTTTCTGTGCCATAATTGGGGTTTCCCCCAAAGCATTATAGCATAGCATCTCTGTTAGCATCTCTGTTAGCATCTCTGTTAGCTTCCTTTTTTTCTGAGGCAAACCCTTAAAAAAACAGTCAGTTTTAATACAAAGCCTCGTGCCAAATGTCACACAGGTTCCTTTGTTAACAGAGGTCTGCACAATATCAAAATGTATAAAACAAATGAAATAAAAATAAACTGCCTGCATATATAGAATAAAAATGCTTCTTCAATAAAATAAAACAAATATCCCTTTCCTGCAAAACAATTAAATTAAAATACACTGCAATTAATACAATGTAGACAGTAACAGGCAGACTTTTCCACTGAGGTTGACAGTTGTGCAAATAACAAAACATTTGTGTCAATTTGTCAAAATATAAGCTATATCAAAATCATAAAAAAAAAATATATATATATTTTTTTTTTTAGAAATCGCTATAAACGATATTGTCTCGTACCATATCTCGTTTGAAAATATATGGATATATATTAAAATCTCGATATATCGCCCAGCCCTAATCGGAGTTCAAGGTTAATGGTTTACATCTACCTCTTATTACTGAGAAATCTAGAGATAAGTTGAAACTTAAGGCTAGATTTTTCTGGTGAATTGACTTTTCTTTTTTTTTTTCCTTATATTTCTTTACTTCTTTACCATCTATGGTTAACTTTAAAGTGGCCCTGTGGGTCATCTTTGACAACTTTATGGTGCCATTTCCCTGCAATCCAACGGGTGTTTTGCAGCCGCTGTATCCATTTTTGGCCCTAATAGTTAGAGGAATTATTAATATAGTGTTTTATTAATAACTTATCAAAACCAATCTAAAATATTAAGGAGGAAATTAAACATTGGCCGTAAAAGTACTTTATTGACATGGGCTCAGAATGCAGCCCATTTTTTAAAGTACAGTCCCACTTACTTTCTGAGATGTATGGCTGTATTCAGAGCTGAATAATGTGCCCATAATGACTCTCCAAATCACTGCGTATCAGTTTTCATACATCATACTTATATATAGACTTAAGCGTCATTCAAAGAGCTTTGTCCACAGGGAGGAGTTTCCCCAAAATAGTCCGCCCTCGAGGTCGAATTCCTGTATTTTTCCCTGGCTGCACAATATCCTTTCTCAGCAGAAACACTCATAAGCTCATCATCATTACCTTCCAATTTGCTGTAAACATTTTCACCGTGAGTTTAAATTTCCTGAAAAAAGACCTTTATATTTTGCATTTACGCCTTTTCAGGCTGGATTAGTCATCGCTCTTAAAGGGTTGCAGGTAGAGATTGTTATGCTCTACGTTTGCATGTATTCAAAGACTTTGTTCGTCTTTGTCATTTTCAGTTTATTTTCATTCAGGATGTAGTCTGTAATTCTCCATTCTTTTTACAATTAGATATTAGTGGGGAAGAATGTATTTTTCCTTGCTCAATGCTATACACAGAGGTGGGTAGAGGAGCCAAAAACTGTACTCAAGTAAAAGTACTGTTACTTCAGAATAATATGACTCAAGTAGAAGTAAAAAGTAGTCATCCAAATAATTACTTGAGTAAAAGTAAAAAAGTACTTGGTGAAAAAACTACTCAAGTACTGAGTAACTGTTGAGTAACGTCTGATTTATTTTTTTAACACAACCATTCAAACAGACAAAAGTATAAAATAATCATCTTCAGGCAAATTAAATCAATAAAATTAATTGAAATTAAATAAAAAATAGCTTAAATTAAAATAATCTTAAAGCAAATTCAAGTATTTTAATAAATAATAAAATAAATAAAATAATAACAGAATAAAAAAATAAATTAAGCACAAGTAGCACAAAATTTCCAGCCTTTGTACTTTTCTTTTTTAACCAGGCAGAACTAGAACAAACATGAACTCATAGAAACTCTGTGTGTGTTTGAGTCTGTGTAAATGTGACAAAACATGCAAAAACAAACATTTTTCCCAAAGAATCACCCAGTGATGTCATGAGATTGACGCGTACGTGGATAAAAGGGATAAAAGAAAAGTAACAGCTCAACGTAGCCTAATGTAGCGGAGTAAGAGGAACAGTTTCTTCTTCACAAATCTACTCAAGTAAAAGTAAAAAGTATAGTGATTCAAAACTACTCCTAAAAGTACAACATTTCCCAAAACTTACTCAAGTAAATGTAATGGAGTAAATGGAACTCGTTACTACCACCTGTGGATTTCATAGAAAGGTGAATAAGTTATCCCCTAATATGTCTGCCTTTATTAGGACGGAGACTATATTTATTTTAATCACTAAGAAAGCCTTTAAAGGCCTTCATTGTGAAAATAATTTAACTGAAACTGACTTTGATAATAGTGGCAAACTCGTTGGAAGCATCAGTGGGAATATATGCAAGCGCCTTCCCATTAAAACAATAAAACAAAGCCTGTCCACAAACCCAAATTCAATTTGTGACAAAAATAACGTCATAGTCTATTATTATTATTGTAAACAAACATGTAACCAATATAAACATGGAATCCATTAACAATCAGTTTGATTTTAATGTTGAAATTAAACTGCCTACTTAAATCAGCTCTGTGTACAGTTTATTCACTCAATACTAGTAACAGAAACAATGCTTTAAAGGCACTGTATGTAGTAATACCACTTCTGACCACATGGTGGCACTATATCCTAACAAAGTTCATGTTTCAGCCTATAGTGTAAAGAAGTGGTATTGCTATACAAAGTGACTTGAAGACCAAAAAGAATTTATATAATTGCACAAGAATGACATTTTTTAGAAGTCATCAATGTGCGTTTAAGTTAATTTCCATTTTTAACCAAAGATATTTAATCTCATTGAAAGTGTTATTTAGTTTTATACATTATTTTATACTTTTGATATCTTGCATCGTAACTTACATGATGCATGATTAACTTTAAGCCGGGTGACGACTGTGGAGTGATGGTTGATCCATAAAACTACTTTTTATTTCAGTGTAAGAATGTGTTTTTTTTGTTCACTGGTCTTTTTATATATATATATATATATATATATATATATATATATATATATATATATATATATATATTTGTTGCCACTAAGTAAAAAAATGAAAAAAAATAAAATAAAACGAAAAAAAGACAAAAAAAACATTATATCACATTCTGTGAGTTAACGTCAAAAATCACTTTGTACAACATGACAAGAATAAGCTGCAGAATGTTTTGTAGAATCTTTAAACATTCCTTTTCTAATGATTTTTTTAAAAGACATGACACTTATTTACTGATTTATATGTATATATATTCATATGAAAAATAGTTATTCACATTCTTATTTGGATTGTTAAACTAGCCTAATTTATTCACCTTCCCGTCTACCTGCATTTGTAAAATGTCTGCTCATGTTATGTGACATATGTAGCGTATTCCCCATCTATCTACATTTATGTTCATTTATGTATTTTTTTATTTCGGTGCCTGCCATATTTTATTTCTTGCATTTTGTCTAGACAGAAAAAAAAAGGGCCAGTACAAATTGCGACTTGAGTATTTGTGCAATATGATCAGAACTTGTATGTAAATGTCTATACAGTAGTCATTTTTTACCATTTTTCGTGTGTGTGTGTGTGTAAGTATTGTATGATAGTCCTACTTTGAATTATAACCTGATTTGTTCTTTAATGTATTTAGAGAACTGGGACAGTTTCTATGGAAGAGTATTAGGGCCATGCAGGAGAACAAATATTTGAGAGGGGAAGATTTTTTTTTATTGTGCACTTCGAGAAAAAAGTGGAAATGTCGAGAAAAAAGTCGAAATGTTGAGAAAAAAGTCGAAATGTCGAGAAAAAAGTCGAAATGTGGAGATTAATGTTGAAATACAATTTCGAGAAAAAAGTCGAAATGTCGAGAAAACATTTTTTCTGGTTTTTTCTGGTTTATTTTCGGGTTTATTTTCGGGTTGTTTCGGGTTTTTTCGGGTTTATTTTCGGGTTTTTTCGGGGTTATTTTCGGGTGTGTTTCGGGTTTATTTTCGGGTTTATTTTCGGGTTTTTTCGGGTTTATTTTCGGGTGTGTTTCGGGGTTTTTTTGGGTTTATCTTCGGGTTTTTTCGGGTTTATTTTCGGGTTTTTTCGGGTATATTTTTGGGTTTTTTCGGGTTTATTTTCGGGTTTATTTTCGGGTGTCGAAATGTCGAGAAAAAAGTCGAAATGTCGAGATGTATGTTGAAATACAATTTCAAGAATAAAGTCAAAATTTTGCCTTTTTTCTCAACATTTCAACTTTATTCACGAAATTTTGACTTTTTTCTCAACATTTCAACTTTTTTCTCGAAATTGTACTTCAACATTAATCTCGACATTTCAACTTTTTTCTCAAAGTGCATAATGAAAAAAAAATCTTCCTCCTCTAAAATATTATTTAAATTGTTCCCCTGCCTGGCCCTAATACTCTTCCGTACAGTTTCTAATCAAGGCACATGATTTGTTTTGCTTCTTTGCTTTTGTATCGCATCGTCTTGAATTGTGATTCCCTGCTGTCCTCACAGACAGTACGTGCCAAACCACTTGTCAAGTAGAGTACATTTGTTTTATTTTGTTTTATTTTGTTTTTTTTATCCCTCTTGAACCCCATGTAGTCCAAAAAAACACGGCATATCTATGCAAAAACTGACATCCTGACATTGTACTGTGCTCATTGTATTATCTACAGTGGGTGTGATGGGGGAAGTTCATTCTGCATTTTGAAGACAGGATGTCTCACCAAAGAGGTAGCATCCCAGACAAACTCTCATCACTCTTGTATGAGCCGTCACCCGCCCATTTTTTTTTTTTTTTCCCTTTCAATTAAATTCTGTATTCGTTTGCAGTTTTAGTCTTATGTCAGGCACCGTGTAGGCTGCCCCGTGTAAAAGCACCGACGAGCTGTGTGAACACCGGAATCAGACGGGCTGTCAGTTAATTCCCTGCAGTATAGGATGCAGCATTATTTTCTGTGCTAGAGTGGGCAGAACTCGTACCATTTAAAGTAGGATTCATTTGTGGAGACTGCATTGCACTGATACCATATTTCAGTTTTTTTTCCTTCGAGAAATCTGCTGTTTTCTTTCCTAAAGTCATCTTAATAAAGTGAATTTGACAGACAGTGTTTGTATTTTGTGTATTTATCTCTTACACCTTTATGGCACTGAAGTGGATCGTCTTATAGCATTTATGTATTGTTGTGTTTGATTTGATTTGAAGATTTTTATTTCGAACATGCATGATAAAAAAGAGAGCAAAAAAGTAAAAAAACAGAATACACGGATCCACCAACATGTTCCAAACGGAGTAGGATTGAAGTAAAAACTTATCCAGTCCTAGCCCTGAATCTGACATACATTCTTACATATAACAAGAGTTTCAATAAGCTTACTAATAAAACACCCATACCTTCTTTAATAACTGTTCAATACAGTGATATAATACTCAATTATATGTATATATAAATATAGTCAAAAACAAAACAAATCAAACAAAACAAAACAAACCCCCAGCATTTAGTTGTGCTACTATGTTTGTAATAATAGAAGTAATTATAATGCATATTATTACATTATCATTACTTTACTATAATACTACAATATAATAGAGAACAATAGACAGCAATGGTATAACAATATACCTGAATAACTAGATAAGAGTAGATATGATATCAAGGGCGTAGGTTTGCATAGGGACGGTAGGGACATAACACTACCAACTTTTCAGGAGGCTCAAATTGTCCCCACCAACTTTTAAGCAACCTTATTTGCATTATATAATGAGTTCAGATATATAGGTAGTTTAGATTGTCTTCCCAAATGTTGTAAGGATAGAATTGACCCTACCATTATTAAGTGAATTATTTTCATTATGTTCAGATTTACATTTACCCGTTTTCACTTGCTGAATTTGCCGGTCCATTTTTTTTCCCTCAAACGCACGTTTGATTGGCTGATGACTTGAGTTTGGCTGTGCTTGTGGACAAAAGCAGTAGTGTTTAACCTGAAGGAAGGTTCCATTTTTATTTATTTTTGTTTTTTCAGTTATATTTAATTAATTTATTTAGACAGACAATGTTGAGTGGTCTTAAGACAAATGTTTAAATGTTTTTTTGCATTCTGGATAGTTAAAAGATTATTAATAAGTACACTTAACACATTTATTGTGTATGTTAATATAATTTAAGTTATGTTCAAATATTGCAATTTAAATTGCTAATAAAATCCTGGAATATTCTGGAAGTTTTAAAAATGTTTCTTTAGTAGTTTTTGAAAACAAAGGTTTGAATGGAACCGTGTATCAGGTGAACCAATACACATGAAAGTTAGTATAAGTCAATACAGATTTATTTTGCATTGAAGCCTTTCCATTTAGCCTATCAATTAATTAGGTTCATATTCGTGACAAATGTAGCCCTGACCCCCGTTCACCCAATCTGTTTGGTCTTATTAATGTCCCGTCCCCAGCAAAAAGTACATGCAGGTTATGCTGTTATATCGTCCCTACCAATGTTGAGACCAAACCTACACCCTTGTATGCTATATATACTGGTTCATATATTTACCCCCAATTATATCCATAAATATTACTATAAATCTATATATCGAAATATCTACATATAACTATGAATCAATATATATTAATAGAGATATAGATATATAAATACTGTACGTATAATACAACTCAATATATCCTTATACATACCTACATATAACATATCTATATCCATAATATACATCTATATATCTACATATATTAATAAATGTACATATCTACATGTTTATTCGCATCTGTATTTTGAATAGAATGTTTCTTTATATCTCTTTTTTAAATTGTGATATGTTTCTACTTTGTTTTAGCTCCATGTTCAGGCTGTTCCACAGTTTCACTCCGTAGGTCGACATACAGAAACTCTTCAGTGTTTGTGCGTCTGTTGAGAACTTTAAAATTAAACTGACCCCTGAGGTTTTAGCCTCCCTCTCTTTCAAAGAAGATCCCCTGTATACGCCCATGTTTATGCCACAGATTTCTCAGGATAGGCATTACCGGTAATACACACTATTCATCATTTAAAATGGAGAAACAGTGAAGGATATGGTTTCTTTATGCTGTGTTTTCCTGAGGAGCTCGAAATAATTATTGTTCAACAAGCAGTACCTGGAGGAAGTAAAAAGAAAAAAAAAAAAGCCTATTTATTTCACTCCTCTTGTCTGACACAACTACTCTGGCAATTTCAATTGCTGTTGTTCAAGTGAGAGCCTTCTCGATCGACATTTCAGTCCTTGCTAGACTTTCACATCAACACGGCTGCAACACTGGCACTTTCTAACATCAGAAACAAGGCACACTTCAGTTATTCCTCGAACAGAGAGCAGCGGCGTGGCTTGACTAAAGCTTAATAAAAGAGAAGTCTCGCAATTTGCCACAGTCTGAACACGTTAAATCCCCACGGAGGGTCCACAGCGTGCAGCTTCGCCGCGTAGCATCCACTGCGGCAAACGAGATTAACACCTGGATCACAGGAATATCTGACTGCCTTTCAACTGAAAAGATGAAACTTATCACGGACTCCAGTATTTTCCTCCTGCATCTGGTTAAACCGTAAAAAGCAACTGATACGGAGAGAAATTCCCTGTCAGCTTTTGGACTGATGTGTTTGGGTCTGGGCAAGGGGAGGAGGGGGGGGGGGGGGGGGGGTCAGATCATTTCATACAGACTCACATGAAAAGAAGCTTTACCTGTTGCATAAAATGTGAAACTTTGATTCTGATTAGTTGTGAAGTAAAAAACAGCACATTTTAATATGAGCATGCCCTTCTGCCCATTCGTCCCCTTTTGCTGCTTTGGTTTGGGACTGTAGTGGTTTTGTTCGGGGTGGTTCTATATAGGGATGGGCGGTATGGACAAAAAATGCTGTTTTTCTGGCATTCATCCCGATAACGATAAAAATGACGATAAAAAAAATACCAATTCAACTCCACCTTTGTAACTAAACTGGAATGACTCAGATCCGCCATGTTTGTTACACAAAAACCTCATCAAAGAGAATTTTTCTTTCTTTCTTTCTTTCTTTCTTTCTTTCTTTCTTTCTTTCTTTCTTTCTTTCTTTCTTTCTTTCTTTCTTTCTTTCTTTCTTTCTTTCTTTCTTTCTTTCTTTCTTTCTTTCTTTCTTCCTTCCTTCCTTCCTTCCTTCCTTCCTTCCTTCCTTCACGTATGTTGTGCGTGGATTTAACACAGAACCATAAATCAGTTTTACACAAAAGCATCAATGGGATTTTATCGTTTTTACCGTGAGATACAAATTCTTACCGTGGGGATTTTTTTTGACGGTTTATCGTGAACGGTAAAATATCACCCATTCCTAGTTCTATGTCAGTTTAAGGTATTTATGGTTATACCAATAAGCGTCCAAATTTTCACCTTTTCTTCCGCTTCTTGGGATCTAGCGTTGCCACGGTAACGCTTTTGAGTAAGAAAAGTAATGCCCATCGAAGCACGATGGATCCACATGTGTTGATGTATGTTATGTGTGGCTGCACCACATTCCAGTTCAGGCTACGTTAACGGATATGTTTTTTTTTCACCATGGTAAAAAACCCCATCCGAATGAATGGGGCTTTTTGGCCAGGATTTTGACATCAAATTTCCTTAAATCACAGCTTCATGAGATTTGAATATGTTTTAGTCCGCAGCGAGGCGAGTTTTGAAACATTCGAATCATGTCCCTACGATAACCTGTTGCCTAGCAACAAGCATCCAAATTCAAATGGACATTTTATTTTTTTTTTTAATTGAAAGTTTAATATCTAAAAAACTGTAATAATTGGCATTATGAGGTTGAAAGATCTTTTGGTGCAAAGCAAACCGAGTCTGGGAACATTTGAATGAAGTCGCTACGATAAAGTGCGGCCGAGCAATAACCGTCCGAATTTTCACCTTTTTTCCGCTTCTTGGCATCTAGCGTTGCCACGGTAACACTTTTGACTGAGAAAAGTAATGCCCATCGAGGCACGAGGGAGAAGCATCCAACGATGTATGTCATGCATGGGTGAACGTTGCGGTTCGGGCAGCATTAACAGACAAAAAAAGCGTGCGGAATAATAAGAAAAGGGAAACCTCTTCTGTATACTAATATATCGCCTTCATTTTCATGTTTTTCCTCGTTTTTTCCAGGCGTGTTTTATTTTTGGGGAATTTTTTTTTTCCACATCAGAGCGGGGTCATGCTGTACACCCGCGGCTGCGCAGTGAGCCTTGTGCGACTTTAGCTTGTTAGCAAAATGATAGCACATTGCGCTTTGGGCCGTTTTGGACAATTGTATTATGGTCATGCCACTACTTGGCATGACCATAATAATGGATGGTTGGATGGTTGTTAGGAATGGGCGATATTTTACCGTTCACGATAAACCGTCAAAAAAATTCCTCACGGTAAGAATTTGTATCTCGCGGTAAAAACGATAAATTCCTGTTGATGATGTTTTTGTGTAAAACTGATTTATGGTTCTGTGTTAAATCCACGCACAACGTACGTGAAGGAAGGAAGGAAGGAATCTATTATCGTGATAAATGCCAGAAATTATCGTGATACATTTTTTAGTCCATACCGCCCATCCCTATGTGAGAGTGAAACTCATTTAGGAAAGAGGGTTACACGTATCCCTTAATCAGACCCGAGTGCCTGAGCCTACAGAAGGTTATCCTCTTTTTTTCGGAGTTGGATCCATTTGACTCATAACTGAACTGAAACACAATGAGTGTGAACATTCATAACATCATTCTCTAATGATGATATGAGTCATATATAGCCTTTATTGTTTGTGGGAAATTGTGAAAATAATGGTGTTTTTCTGACATACCCTTCCCAAGTCTTTTTTTTGCAAATTCATTATGTATTTTCAGGACTTGAGCCAATGCACACAATACATGTTTGCGAACAGCTCTCATCTCTCATGACCATGGAACCATCTGACCTTCCCCTGCACACGTTTTCCTTCTTTTTTGTGCTTTGTATCTGTGTGTATCTGTGTGTGTGTGTGTGTGTGTATCAGTGTGTGTGTGTGTGTGTGTGTGCCTGTTTTTGTGTCGGCTTGTCTCTATCTCAGAACAAATCTGTTCTTGTATGCACAACTATGCCCTGTGAAAAGTGTAATCTAGGCTATGCATTAAGCATATGATAATGGCCTCGGGGCAAAACCAGTTGTCAGAGCTCTTGTCTGTGAAATCAAGGTACGTGTGGGTAACAGAAAAAAGCGCTTTCTTGTCTCCTGACGGCATCAGCTTGTCTTTTTGTTCGTATGTAAATAAAGAAGTCCGTGTCAGTGTAGTGTTTGGATGTATGCTCAAAAAATATTATTTCTAGATAAAAGGAGGAGAAAAAAAAAACAAACAGTGCTGCCAACTACACTCACTAGTGATCTGCAGGGGCTCAAGTGCAGCAGAAACACTTTAGACACAAAACTATGTTTGTATGGATGTTTGTATGGAGTATTAGGGCCAGGCAGGAGAAAAATAAAAATAATATTTTAGAGGAGGAAGATTTTTTTTTTCATTATGCACTTGCATTATGCATTATGCACAGAAAAAACTGGAAATGTCGAGAAAAAAGTCAAAATGTTGAGAAAAAAGTCAAAATGCTGAGAAAAAAGTCAAAATGTTGAGAAAAAAGTCGAAATGTCGAGAATAATGTTGAAATACAATTTCGAGAAAAAAGTCGAAATGTTGAGAAAAAAGTTGTAATGTCGAGAATAATGTTGAAGTACAATTTCGAGAAAAAAGTCAAAATTGGCTTTACGATATTGATTTGAAACACATATCACACATATGTAGTTGCATAACTTCAGAAACGTACGCTTAACGTTACACTGCAAGGATGTAAGTTAGTTAGTTAGTTACGGCTGCTGCTGCATAAATAGCTGTCAGTCGCTCTACTAACTGGATAACACTTCCACTTTATTCACGAAATTTCGATTATTTCTCGAAGTGCACAATAAAAAAAATCTACCCCTCTCAAATATTTTTTCTCCTGCATGGCCCTAATACTCTTCAATATGTTTGTTCAGCTACAATGAATTTAATAAATAATGTGTTGAACATGATAATTACTTATGATCTCAGTTTTACCTGATGGCAAGAAATTCTAAATAAGGTCAGTCAGTAAGATGCAGGAAATCTTAACATCCTTCATATCACTCAAAGGCAGTTTTAATTGATTAAACTGGCATTAAGCAACACGTTTATGCAAGAATTTATGCATTTCAATAAAATAATTTAACTTTGAATATGTGTTTGTTTTCATAACATTATATTAGTGACCTGAGGCCAATTAGAAAGAATTACATCTTGAGCATCTGCCGTTTTTCTTTTTTCAGTTTAGAAAATATATACGCCGGCTACTGGAGGGCAAATACATACAAGAAAGAAATAAACACAAATATCTGTTATGGGGAGAATGGAAACAAAGGAGTGATGCTGCTTTTAAATATTTAATAATAATAATACAAATAATACAAAAGATAAATTGTAAAAACAGAAGATCCCTGCTATCAAGGCTGGCTTTCATTGACTAAGCCAGGGGTCTGCAACCCGCGGCTCTAGAGCCGCATGCAGCTCTTTAGCGCCGCCCTAGTGGCTCCTGGAGCTTTTTCAAAAAAATGTTTGACATTTCTTTTCCTTTTTTTCTTCTTTTTTTCTCTTTTTTTTCTCTTTTTTCCCTTTTTTTTCTTTTTTCTTTTTTTTCTTTTTTACGTTTTTTCTCTTTTTTTCTTCCTTTTTCCTTTCCTTTTTAATCTCAACATTTCGACTTTTTTCTCGAAATTTTGACTTTTTTCTCGACATTTTGACTTTTTTATCCAGATTGTACTTCAACATTAATCTCGACATTTCGACTTTTTTCTCGAAATCTTGACTTTTTCTCGACATTTCAACTTTTTTCTCAACATTTCGACTTTTTTCCACAAAATTTCCTCGACATTTCGACTTTTTTCACGACATTTCGATTTTTTTCTCAAGATTGTACTTCAACATTAATCTTGACATTTCGACTTTTTTCTCGAAATTTAAACTTTTTTCTCGACATTTCGACTTTTTTCTCGAAGTGCATAATGAAAAAAAAAACTCTTCCCCCATTGATAACTAATATAGAAACATGCAGCAGGTGTTGCCTTCATTCTAAGGCTTATACAAGACTTTTAATTTTTTTGCGGCTCCAGACATATTTGTTTTTAGTGTTTTTGGTCCAATATGGCTCTTTCAACATTTTGGGTTGCTGACCCCTGGACTAAGCAAACAGTTTCAGTCTGAAAGAGACTCTAACATGAGTTAGATATCAGCATTTATATTTAGCTTAATATTTTCAGTCATCGGCTATGCAGTGGATATAAAAAGCAAAGTGTTTATAAGTTCTTGTTTTAACAGTCTTACTTGACTGTGCCATGACATAGTTAAGCATAGACACGCAGAAGAAAAGTGCTACACTGCTGTGGCCGTAGGCTCCCTGGAGCTTTAAAAGTAGAAACATTTGCCAACTAGTGATGGAAACCACGATTTAATTCGACAAAGTGAATGAAACGGGGACGTACATGTGTATGAACGTTTAATAAGAGGGACAATGAGGTGCTTCAAAATGACAGACTGGTGTTTTCAATGACGTATATGAGCTGTCAGACACAATCACAGTTTTTATCACATTCTATGTTAATGTAGAAAGAGGTGGTTACTAGGGATGGGCGGTATGGACTAAAAAATGTATCACGATAATTTCTGGCATTTATCCCGCTAACGATAAAAATGACGATAAAAAAAATACCAATTCAACTCCACCTTCTTAACTATAAATCTATCTCACTCTCAGATCCGCCATGTCTGTTACACAAAAACGTTTTTTTTCTTTCTTTCTTTCTTTCTTTCTTTCTTTCTTTCTTTCTTTCTTTCTTTTCTGGCTCAATTCTTTCTTTCTTTCTTTCTTTCTTTCTTTCTTTCTTTCTTTCTTTCTTTCTTTCTTTCTTTCTTTCTTTCTTTCTTTCTTTCTTTCTTTCTTTTTTTTCTGGCTCAATTCTTTCTTTCTTTCTTTCTTTCTTCCTTTCTTTTTCCCCTTCCTTCCTTCCTTCCTCCTGCTCTCTCCTTCCTTCCTCCTTTCCTTGTTTTCTCCCTTCCTTCTCCCCTTTCCTTCCTTCCTTCCTTCCTTTTTCCCTTCCTTCTCCCCTTTCCTCCCTCCCTTCCTTCCTTCCTTCCTTCCTTTCTTTTTTCCCTCCTTCCTTCCTTTCTCCCTTCCTTCTCCCCTTTCCTTCCTTCCTTCCTTCCTTCCTTCCTTCCTTCCTTCCTTCCTTCCTTCCTTCCTTCCTTCCTTCCTTCCTTTCTTTTTTCCTTCCTTCCTTCCTTCCTTCCTTCCTTCCTTTCTTTTTTCCTTCCTTCCTTCCTTCCTTCCTTCCTTCCTTCCTTCCTTCCTTCCTTCCTTCCTTCCTTCCTTCCTTCCTTCCTTCCTTCCTTCCTTCCTTCCTTCCTTCCTTCCTTCCTTCCTTCCTTCCTTCCATAAATCAGCTTTACACAAAAACGTCATCAACAGGAATTTATCATTTTTACCGTGAGATACAAATTCTTATCGTGAGGAATTTTTTTGACGGTTTATCGTGAACGGTAAAATATCGCCCATTCCTAGTGGTTACATGGCCAAATAACAAACAAAGGAACATGAGTGGATAGAAAAAGGAACTTAAATCACTTATTAACAAAATTAAACCGAATGACTTTACAGAAGATCCTCTGGAGAAAATAGTTTGTCTCTGGGGAAGTGGGAAATGAAATAAGGAAGGCCAAAATATTTGACAAAGAAAAAAATAAGAGATGCAGTACAGAAAGAGGCAATCTTCGAGTCGCCTGGCAAGGAATTAAAATGATGGCCTGCACACATCAATTTGCTAATGAGGAACGACAACCCATTAGTGCTAAAGGGCTGAATGACTCAGATTTGCCAGATAGTTTTAATTTCTTTTTCTCTCACTTAGAATGAGACAATTTTGTCCTGGCTTAAAAGCCCACTTTCCCCAGAGAACAGTATCTGATGCCACTTCACAACTGTGCCGACCAGAACAGAATCTGTAGACCTGACTCCCACCACAGCACCTTAACTATTTATTAATCTGGGGTTTTTTCAAGTGTCCAAGTGTCCTTTCTTTACTACTTCAGTTATGTTTTTATTCTATTTTTCTATCCTATTTACGCCGGACTGCTATGACAACAACATTTCCCATTGGGGATGAATAAAGTAACTCTATTCTATACTATACTATTCTATTCTATACTATTCTGTTCTGTTCCAGTCTACTACTACTACTACTAATTGGAAACTAACATTCTCTGATGCATGTGTGTGTGTGTGTGTGTGTGTGTGTGTGTGTGTGTGTGTGTGTGTGTGTGTGTGTGTGTGTGTGTGTGTGTGTGTGTGTGTGTGTGTGTGTGTGTGTGTGTGTGTGTGTGTGTGTGTGTGTGTGTGTGTGTGTGTGTGTGTGTGTGGGGAACCACAAACAATGGACCATATCATGAGATGTAAATCTGCTCCACAATGTACTGGAGACGACCTGGCCGAACCCAACGCTGCTGCACTCGCCTGCGCCGCCCAGTGGAAGGACGGCCAGACACGAAGAACTACTACTAATACTGCTACTACTACTACTATTTAGCAGATGCTTTTATACAAAGCGACTTACATCTGAGTGAACAAACACACTGTAGCAGTGTGAGTGCCACGGAGGCCGGACCGACAGGATGGAGAGACACGGAGTTATTATGGGACACAGGTGCGCGTGTCCCATCAACCTCTCCACCCTACCACACACCCCCAACGCCAACCTCGCGCCGGGGTCCGTCCGGCCGAGCCTACTCCCCCCCCCCCCCGCCCCCTCGAAGCGGGAGAGGAAGCCCGGAACCCTCCGGGCCTTCCTGGTCGGGGGGTTGCCCTCGGCGCCGGGCTGACCAGCGGAACGGTCGGGGGGGTCGTCCCCGGCGTCGGCCCGACCGCTGCGGAAGCCACTCTCGGGGCCGGGCCCATGGGGGCCTCGGGCCACATGGTGCATCCAGGACCACCTCCTCCTCCGTGACGCGGACCCGCGCCAGCTGCTGGTCCGTCTCCAGGACCGCTTCCTTCACGGCGCAGCCCCGTTCTGGAGCTGGTGCGTCCAGGACCGCCTCCTCTGTCACGCAGCCCTGCGCGGGCTGCTGGTCCGCCCCCGTCTGCGCGGGACCCGCCGTCGCTGGCGGCTGCGCCTTCGCAGCCGCCTCCCCAGCCAACTCCGCCTCCGTCTCCGACTCCGTCCCAGGAGCCGTCGCCTGGAGGCCCGCAGCTTCTGCCTCCCGGCCTCCCAGCTGCGGCGCCGCCAGCTCCTCCCGCGCTGCTGCGGCGACCCTCCGGCGTGGCGCAGGGATAGGTCGCTCCGCGGGCATCAAAGCCGCCAGCACAGCGAGCTGATGCCCGCCCTGGTCCCGGCGCAGGGCGGCCAGGTCCGCCATGGCCTGGGCGAGCGCGTCCAGGGCCCGCTCCATGCCTCTCCTCCCATCGGGCCCCAGTGTAGCAGGGTGAGTGCCAAGGGGGCCCGACCGACAGGATGGAGAGACACGGAGTTTTGTGCAGACCCTTTTTATTAACTCAAATCACCCAGGACCCAGTGCACAAGCACCCCACGCCAGCAGCACCTCAGCCCCTTCACCGCCGCTCCTCCGAACCCGCTCTGCCTTATAAGTCAGGCAGGGTGGAGAGCGCGCCACTCAGGCGGATGGGACACAGGTGCACGTGTCCCATCAACCTCTCCACCCTGCCACACACACCATTTCTCCCGGGGAACAATTTTGGTTAAGGCCTTGCCTCTGGGCCCAAAGTGGTTCATCTTGGTGGCCATTGTGGGGGTTGAACCTGGATCCTCCAGACCCAAGTCTATTCTGTTCTATTCTATTCCAATCTATTCTATTCTATTCAATTTTACTCTTGTCTATTCTGTTCTATTCATTTCTATTCTATTCTAATTAATTATGTTCTATTCTATTCCAGCCTATTATATTCTATTCCAATCTATTCTACTCAATTCTGTTCTATTCTATTCCAGCCTATTCTATTATATTCTATTCTATTTTACTCTTGTCTATTCTGTTCTATTCATTTATAGTCTGCTCTATTCTATTCTATTCCAGTCTACTCTATTCTACTCTAATATATTCTATTCTATTCTATTCTATTCTATTCTATTCTATTCTATTCCAGCCTATATTCTATTCTATTCAATTCTGTTCTATTCTATTCTACTATATGAAGTCCTGAAGTCCTGTGCAGACCAGCTGTGCGGGATTGTTGGACACATGTTCAACCTAAGCCTGAGGCTGGGGAGGGTACCACCACTATGGAAGACATCCTGCGTGGTACCTGTGCCCAAGAACCCGCACCCCAAGGACCTCAGCAGCTTCAGGCCGGTGGCTCTGACATCCCACCTGATGAAGGCCCTGGAGCGGCTGCTCCTCCGACATCTCCCCCCATGGTGAGCCCATCGATGGACCCACTGCAGTTCGCATACCAACCTGGCATTCGGGTCGATGATGCCGTCATCTTCATGCTACCACCACCATCCAGCCGGCACTTCTGGGAGACAAGCTGGAGAATGCAGGGGTAGACAGTCATCTCAAATCCTGTATTCTGGACTACCTCACCAACCGTCCACAGTATGTGAGGACACGGGACCACACACCAGAAGCCTCAGGAAGGCAGTTATACTGTAAAGTGAATCCGATGACACTGTCCTCTTGTCTTGTCTCCAGGTTTCCAACTCAGATCACGGTAACGCCTGGCCTACTTTTCTTAAATGGTGAACAATAACGTCAGGGATCTAAACCAACAAGTTTGTTATTGACTAGACTGCATTATTCATGATGAGAGAGCTGAAATTGTCAACTTCTACAAGTACCGCGGCACTCTATTCGATTCTCAACTGAAAATCAGTATAAACACAGATTTGATTGTCAAATAATTATTTCTGTGTCTGTGTGATGCTGTTTTATGTAACTTTTACCATTAATTCGTTGGAGGTCTTTTAACTCTACATAGTGAAGGTGTGGTCTATGATTATTAAAATTCAGCAGAAGACCTGGGTCTCTTTGGGAAAAACAGGTGGCTGAAGAAGCACAGAACATGTTGAGTCAGCCGGATCACATTTTATCAGAGGAATTTTCTCTCGGGCGAACATAATGCGCCCCAGTGGAGAACTAACTGATATTCCAAGTCTTTTATTCCATCTGCTATTAGGCTGCTGAACACAGACGATAGGTGTTTTAATATGATTTTTTTAATGGGAGCTTCAGCATGTGCTGGGGCGGTTTGCGGCCGAGTGCGACGCGGCAGGGATGAGAATCAGCACCTCCAAGACCGAGGCCATGGTTCTCGACCGGAAAAGGGTGGCATGCCTTCTCCGGGTGGGTGGAGAAGTCCTGCCTCAGGTGGAGGAGTTCAAGTATCTCGGGATCTTGTTCACGAGTGAGGGAACGATGGAGCGGGAGATTGACAGACGGATCGGTGCAGCGTCCGCAGTTATGCAGTCGATGTACTGGACCGTCGTGGTGAAGAGGGAGCTGAGTCGAAAGGCGAAGCTCTCGATTTACCGGTCAATCTACGCCCCTACCCTCACCTATGGTCATGAACTTTGGGTAGTGACCGAAAGGACAAGATCGCGGATACAAGCGGCCGAGATGAGTTTCCTCCGCAGGGTGGCTGGACGCTCCCTTAGAGATGTGTTTCCTCCGCAGGGCGGCTGGACGCTCCCTTAGAGATGAGTTTCCTCTGCAGGGTGGCTGGACGCTCCCTTAGAGATGAGTTTCCTCTGCAGGGTGGCTGGACGCTCCCTTAGAGATGTGTTTCCTCCGCAGGGCGGCTGGACGCTCCCTTAGAGATGAGTTTCCTCCGCAGGGTGGCTGGACGCTCCCTTAGAGATAGGGTGAGGAGTTCGGTCAACCGGGAGGAGCTCGGAGTCGAGCCGCTGCTCCTTCACATTGAGAGGAGTCAGCTGAGGTGGCTTGGACATCTGTACCGGATCCTCCTGGACACCTCCCTAGGGAGTTGTTCCAGGTATGTCCCTCCTCCCTTAGAGATGAGTTTTCTCCGCAGGGTGGCTGGACGCTCCCTTAGAGATAGGGTTGGGCATCTGTATCGGATCCTCCTGGACGCCTCCCTAGGGAGGTGTTCCAGGCATGTCCCTCCGGGAGGAGACCCCGGGGAAGACCCAGCACAAGCCGCTTATCCGGGAACGGATAAGCGGCGGACGATGGATGGATGGATGGATGGATATATATATATATATATATATATATATATATATATATATATATATATATATATATATATATATATATATATATATATATATACACACATAAACAAGCGTCACATTTATTCACTTACGGTCTTACACCAGCTCGGTCTGCCGCCCTGTAACACTTTGACATCCTTTATTATTATAGAAGCACTATCAATGAATAAAATATTCCTTATAAATCAGTACAGATCAAAGCAGGGTGAAGGAGGAAATAAAATTAGGAAATAATTACAGCAACAATGATGAAGACAAGAAACAAAAATAAACAAAAAGCACAAGGACACCAAGGTACAATAAAATGAAAAGAGCAAGGACTGAGTTATGGATGAGTACAGTTTCTTGGCAACCCTATTCATATTATCAATCTTTTTCATAGATTGATAGTTGGTTCATAGTTGGTAAAAAAATATAAAAATATAGTAAAAGAGGGAGTATTTCCACTCCACTTACAAGTGTGAATATGATATTTACCCAAAATAATCACCAGGTTGATATCTGACGCTTATATGTATAGCCCCAACAAAAAAAAAAGTATACATAGAAATGAAATAAAATAATAAAGTCATAAATACTGAAAATATTATAAATATTCAAACAGTAAAAACAGCAGAGATAATACACTTGCGAGGGGGAGGGGGGGGGGGGGGGGTCCTCCAGAGTTCAGCAGTCTCACACCTTCAGGGAAGAAGCTGTTCCTAAGTCTGGAGGTCACGCTCTTGATGCTCATGTACAGCACTTTGGTCAGCAATATCTCTGTTTTAAATGTGCTTTATAAATACATCTCTCTCACTCTCTCACTCACTCACTTAGAACCCCGCAATCGCAAAAAGAATTTAAGCTGCAAGCAGCGATGAACGGGCCCTCACACCCTTGTGCACGTTCAGGCTGCAGTGGAAGCTTGTATGACTTGATGTAGATTCTTCAGGCCTGGACATTTAGCGGATGAAACCACCCACGACTCTTTATGTCAAACCATTCAAAAGTTATGGCAGAAAATAGGAACTATCAGATATCAACCAATCAGATGAAGGGGCGGGGTTCATTGCACCAATTATGTCCATGGACTCAAAACCGAGTCCGATGACACCACCCACGAGTCTTCATGTCGAACCATTCAAAAGTTATTGCAGAAAATCGGAACTATCACATATCGACCCATCAGAAGAAGGGGCGGGGCTAATTCATGCCAATGGAGGTCAAGGACTCAAAACCGAGTCAGATGACACCACCCACGACTTTCTATGTCAAAAAGTTATAAAAAAGTTATAAAAGTTATAAAAGTTATAAAAAGTTATTCAAAAGTTATAGCAGAAAACAGGGACTATCAAATATCGACCAATCAGAAGAAGGGGCGGGGCTAATTCAGGCCAATGGAGGTCAAGTACTCAATACTGAGTCCGGTGACACCACCCACATGTCTTTATCACAACCCGTTCAAAAGTTATGGCAGAGAATAGAAACTATCAAATACGGACCAATCAGATGAAGGGGGGGGCACGCTTTTTGGCGTCTATGGTCGTTACGGTTACGTGCACGTTACGGTTCAGGCCGCATTAACTGCCGAAGGAATGGCATAAACTTCGCCAAAATTACACGATTAATTCAAAATGGCCGTCTTCCTGTTCAGTTTCGGCCATGGCGCCAAGAGACTTTTCTTTAAGTTACGACATGATACAGGTGTGTACCGATTTTCGTGCATGTACGTCAAACCGTATTGTGGGGCTTGAGGCATGAAGTTTTCTTGGGGGGGCTGTTGAGCCATTAGGCCACGCCCATTAATGCAAACCATTAAATATCCCATTTTTCGCCAGGCCTGGCTTGCTTGCAAAATTTGGTGACATTTGGGGGCACGTTTAGGGGGAAAAAAAGGCCCTCATTTCGTGGGAAGAAGGAAAATAACGAGGAAAAAAAAATAAAAAATTCCTACAGATATAATAGGGCCTTTGCACTGTAAGTGCTCGGGCCCTAAATATATAATAAATAAAATAAATAATAAATAAAATAAATAATAAATATCACACACATAAATATCACACACACACACATATTTCTTTCACACACACATATATATATATATATATATATATATATATATATATATATATATATATATATATATATATATATATATATATATATATATATATATATATGCATTCTCAGTCTGTATTTTATTTTGAAATGTATTTTTATATATTTTTGCCTGCTGTCACTTTGAGGGGGACTTGGCTGTAGAGAGTTGAGACCAGAACGATGTGACTTTGAGGCCTAACCGTAACTTGGGAGGTCACATGGTTCTGGTGTAGAGCGGAGGTTGAAGGAGCTCCACACTCCACACAGAATATAGCTAGGTGCTCTTGGTCCCTTTGGGCATCATTGAACAGTCATAAGTAGTTTAAGTTACAATATGTAGGATGTAGTGACATCTAGAGGTGAGCTTTGCAACGTGCAAGTAATTTAAATAACCCGGTGGTAACCAATGAAAAACAGAGAAGCACCGATCAAGAGCCAGCGCCTGGATCGCCCCCCTCTGGGTTACTGAAGTAAGATAATATAACTTTATATTAAAAATAACTTATTTGACAATTTTCACCTGTTTCAAGTAAATTTTCATTTGAAATAACTAGTAAAACCTGCCAGTGGGACAAGATTTATCTTCTCATTACAAGCAAAAAAATCTTGTTCCACTGGTAGATTTTTCTACTTATTTTAAAGTGAAAATCTACTTGAAACAGGTGAAAATTGTTGTTTTTTCCAGTGATGAGTCTTGTTTTAAGTGTAATGAGATTTTTTTTTTAACTAAAATGAGACATTTTAACTAGAAATAAACAAATACTCTTGTTAAGATTTTGAGTTTTTGCAGTGATCCATGTTACTTATCCTGTGAAGGACAGAGTCATATTGATAAGTTCAGAAAACTGTTTTTTATTGTTGTGTTTTGATGTATTTGATGTAAGCCCAGTGGATATTTAAAGCTTACAGAAGGCTGCATTTAACTGCTGCTATGTCATTCCTGCAGTATTTCTGCAGGTGTTTTGTTCAGTGCTATTATTTGTAATATATTATATTATTTGTAATCAGCACAAATTATCTGTCCCCATATATATATAAAATGATGGAGCTGATGCGTGCAGGCATTATTGCTCACTCTAAAGAAACTAAACTTTCCCATTAAAATTTAATTGTACCCTTACTTTGGATGAGTGTTTCATGCAATAATTAACAAATTAAACAGTATGGTGAATCAGTTAAACATTGACCCAGTCACGAATACAACTCTACATTAAAGTACCTGCAGGAAAATGTGATGAATTCTGCTGGCAACAACCAGGAGTTGCAATGTTTCTTTGTTTGTTCTTTTTAATTTAATTTTTGCCTTAGAAACAAATATTGAATTGTTTAAAAAGTATATCAGGGAGACTTTGTTAGGAAATATTTCAGTCAATAAAGAAGTGTTGGAGAAATTTGTTTCTGCACTTCATCTATGCAGCGGAAAGAATGAGACACAAGACAGAGAGGGGTTAGATTCAACAATCTTATTACTTGTACAAGGAGTAGTCAGGCAGTTTAACATAAGTGTCAGCTTCCTCCTGACTACTGAAGTTAATACAGACGTAATCCATATATCCCACTGGGGGAGTTTTTACCTGCCATTGTTTATGTAATTATTGCTCGGGGGTTTATGTTCTGGGTCTCTGGAAAGATCCTAGAGACAACTTTTGTTGTATTAGACGCTATACAAATAAAATTGAATTTAATTAAATTGAATATATATATATATCAGGGCTGTACGCTTACTTTTTTGAATGGTAGCACTGGTGCTAGCAAGTTAAAAATTTTAGTAGCACAAATAAAAATTTACTAGCACACCCGGGTGGACAGTTAGTAGGGGTGTAACGATACACTAATCTCACGATACGGTACGATACACGATATTGAGGTCACGATAACGATACGATATTATAGCAGTATTTTTTTTAACAACCTTGAATGAGGAACATATGACTGGAAAAAATTGTCTTTTATTTGAAAGACACAATATACAAACAATGCTGTGCGTTTGCCCTATTGTTACAGTTTGTAATGCTTTATAACTGTTTAAGTTTTAAAGAGAAAGCCAGGCCAACTATTTTCCACAAACTGAACTAAAAGTAAATGTCAGGTTTGCATTATGATCTTCACTTTCATACAAGTACAAATATTTTGCCACAAACTGAATAGTTTCTCTCATGTATGATTTTACTTTTTTCTTTTTTTGGATGCGCGTTACTAGTCAACACAATAGATTAATATTAATAACCCAATATCGCGATACACTATGTCACCTCCACGACACGTATTGTGACGTTTTTGTATCACGAAATTTTGTGGCACGGTATATTGTTACACCCCTAATATATATATATATATATATATATATATATATATATATATATATATATATATATATATATATATATATATATATACTTCATAGTTACAAATCCATCATATTGAAAGCATTCAGCATTCAGTCTCACAGGTTTATCTGATTCAATCATGACTACTACTATGACAATCAATCGCAGTCTTGTAGTCACATTCGAAAGGGCAAAAGTGCCTCTTCCAACACTCTTCCAGTTTTGAAATGAATTTAAATTTTATTTCGAACATGAAACAGTAGTGAATACAAAACAAAAAAAATAATAATCAATAATTAAAGCTGCAAGCAGCGATGAACGGGTCCTCCACCCTTGTGCACGTTCAGGCTGCAGTGGAAGCTTGTATGACTTGATGTAGATTCTTCAGGCCTGGACATTTAGCTGATGAAACCACCCACTCTCTATGTCAAACCATTCAAAAGTTATGGCAGAAAATAGGGACTGTCAGATATCGACCAATCAGAAGAAGGGGCGGGGCTGATTTGCAACAATTATGTTCATGGACTCAATACCAAGTCAGATGACACCACCCACGACTCTCTATGTCAAACCATTCAAAAGTTATGGCAGAAAGTAGGAACTATCAAATATGGACCAACCAGATAAAGGGGGGGCACGCTTTTTGGTGTCTATCGTCGCCACAGTAACACTGAGAAAAGTAATGCACATCGTCGCAGGATCGAGACGCACATTTTGATGTATAACACACCTGGGTGCACGTTACGGTTCGGGCGAAGAAAAATGGCCGACTTCCTGTTCGGTTTCGGCCATGGTGGCAAGAGACTTTTCTTTAAGTTGTGACATGATACAGGTGTGTACCGGTTTTCGTGCATGTACGTCAAACCGTATTGTGGGGCTTGAGAAACAAAGTTTTCTAGGGGGCACTGTTGAGCCATTAGGCCACGCCCATTAATGCAAACCATTAAATATCAAATTCTTCGCCAGGCCTGGCTTGGTGCAAAATTTGGTTAATTTTGGGGCACGTTTAGGGGGACAAAAAGGCCCTCATTTCGTTGGAAGAAAAACGAGGAAAATAAAAACGAGGAAAACGAGGAAAATTAGGAAAACGAAAACGAGAACATCTCCTACGGATACAATAGGGCTTTCGCACTGTCAGTGCTCGGGCCCTAATTAAGGCTTGTGATGTTGATCGGTTCTTTCTGAATCCATATTGATTATCAGTGAGTAAGCTATGCTTCTCTATGAAATTGTTGAACCTGTTATTGAAACCCTTTTCCAGAATTTTTGAGAACCGTGGGAGAAGAGAAACAGGTCTATAATTTGTGAAAACGTGTTTGTCTCCAGTTTTGTACAGAAGAATAACTAGCTATTTTCATGTTTAATTCCATAGGTCAAAAGTTACTTCCAAGACTCATCTTGTCACAGTATTTTTCCACTTGTAATGCTGTGAGTATAATGATAGTTACAAACATTATAAAACATAGATAATTTACATACATTTTCATAACAAGAAGTAACATAGCAATGCAGTGTTGAGTAGGGCTGCAACAATTCGTCGACGTTGTTGACAAAAATCGATAATCAAAATTGTCGACAATGAATTCCATTGTCGACAATTGTCGCCAGACGTGTTTTTCCAACGGAGTGAGGCGTCTCACTTCAATACAATCTCTGCCGAGGTGTCGCGCAGCACGATAGCGTCTCTGCCGAGCGGTAGCGGGGAAACAGAAATGACGGCGTCCCGTCCTGTAGCAGCTGCATGTAACAAAACTTCTAAAGTTTTGGAGCCTTTTAGCCTCGATACGGTAAATAAAAAGATGACTTGCAAGGTTTGCAAAGCAGACCTTGCTTATCACGGGAGCACGTTGGTAATGCACAAGCATTTGAAGAGAAAGCACGTCAGGTCTGGGTGACGGGATTCAACAAATGATACACCAGTTCAACCCAGAGCACGTCCTGCCGTCCAGAACCGATTTCACCCACTTGATACAGAAAAAATATGAGACGTTTTATTTTATTTTTTATATAACACATTTGCCTGTTCTTAAAAAATGAAAAATAATGGACAGATGTTTATTTATTCGTGGATTTATGTCTGACTGATCACTGTGCCTGTCCTTGGTTTTAAATAGGACATTTTATTAACTTTTTGTATGAACAGCGGCAAAGTTGAATAAAATATCTACAGGACTGTCTCAGAAAATTAGAATATTGTGTTCTTTATTTCTTTATTTTCTGTAATGCAATTATAACAACAAAAGTGTCATACATTCTGGATTCATTACAAATCAACTGAAATATTGCAAGCCTTTTATTATTTTAATATTGCTGATTATGGTTTACAGCTTAAGATTAAGATTCCCAGAATATTCTAATTTTTTGAGATAGGATATTTGAGTTTTCTTAAGCTGTAAGCCATGATCAGCAATATTAAAATAATAAAAGGCTTGCAATATTTCAGTTGATTTGTAATGAATCCAGAATGTATGACATTTTTGCATTACAGAAAATAAAGGACTTTATCACAATATTTATATAATTTTCTGGGACAGTCCTGTATTTTTCATTGAAGTTCCATCTTTCTCGTGTTTATTATCATTTGCCACATAATTAAAGCGACATACTAAATTTAAGAAAAAATACTAATTATCCGATTAGTCGACTAATCGTTTCAATAGTCGGTGACTAGTCGACTATTAAAATAGTAGTTAGTTGCAGCCCTATTGTTGAGGCGATGCAAAGGCATGAATGTAAAGTCACGCACATACTGTACGTCATGGACAGCACACGTTTGAATTTCACATCATTGTGCTTCTGTGTTTAAATTCTCTTTCTATAATCAGGTTAACAAATCCGTGACTCACGCTGACACGAAGCCGATAAAGCCTCCGGGGCATGTTGAATTCAGGAAGCTTGGCCTGAGCGTAACTGAGGTTACCCGGTGTAAGCAGTCTCTCCTCAGACTCTTCACACCCCGAGGTGCTCGCGCTGCACACAAGGCTGTTTACACTCTTCAAGGCTGTGCACAGGCTGTGCTCCTTTCCTCACCTTCCTCCTCCCTCCAGTCAGACGTTCACTTCCTCACAAGCTACCCACACACTGGCCCACACCTCCCCGGCTATCCACAGCCCGGTCACGGGTAATCCTCCAACTTTTAGGCAGTGCAGTGCGCCTGAAGCAAATCCCTCTTCTTCAAAGTCCAGACACCTCTGCAGCTCATGTTTGTCTAAAACAGCTCAGACAAACACAAGAAGCTTTTGCTTTCCCTTTTATGTTTTTCTTCTTTTTTTTCCACCGCACAACCTCCTTTTCTGCATGCAAATAATCTATCGGATGTGTCGTTTAATAAGAAAAATATCTGTGCTCATGTTATAATTGCTCCAGTTACTGTATAACGCAACACTTTTTTGCTGACTGCATTTTCATTTTCACTCTAAACATAATAACTCGCAGCACCAGACTTACAGAATCAGCAAACAGCTTTTTACATTATGCGGAGTCAGTTTTTTTTCTTTTTTAACTTGTCATTTTTAGTTTCTTCCTGTTTATATATGCTTAAAAGAAAAAAAAAGAAAAAAAGAAGAAAAAAAAATCACTGGGTTTGTATGTGTATATGTATGTATGCGTATATATATGTATATATATTAAATATAGTAATATTGCACATATATATGCCTTTGGTTTCTACCGTCATGGTATCAATCATTAATATGTGTGCAGACAAGGTAAAAAAAAAAGAAAAAAGAAGAAAATAAATCCCAGGTTGTGGAGTTGATTTATTTGTTCACAGTTTAAAAAAAAGGAATTCACACACTCTTAATAAATCATGAATTCTTCATCATATGTTTTACTTCTGACATGTTTTCCCAATCAGAAAAACTAAAAATGATGCCACAATGTATTAGCTCAGAACTTTTTTCAAGTTATAAAGCTCATGTCCGTATCGACATATGTTTCAGGGCGGAGGTTGACAGAAATCTTAATGTGATGGAGAACAGACCCGACTGTATATTGATAGGATCAATACGATGGCCTGGACTGGAAATCACAACATCTTTTGCAACATGCTGAGATTTTTAACAAATATTTCTCCTCCAACATGTACAATGGGGTGCCATCGTCGTTTACATTAAAAAACAACTAACCAAGGGCCTCATTTAAAATGGAGTGCGTAGAATCCATACTAAAAGTGCACGTAAACCCAAAAGCCGAAAATGGCGGGCGCAAAAAAAATTCTGGATTTATAAAACCGCGTGCACGCACACTTGCATGCAATGTTCGCTTTATAAATCACAGTCCAGCTGGAAGGTTGCGCAGCTGAATCCACCTCATATCCCGCCCTCTACACGCCCACTTTCTACCATAAATGGTATGTCTTTGCATATGAATGAGCCTGCTGAGCATGCGCAGTGGCTTCCTGCAGCCTGTTTGTGCGTCAGGATGAATGAGATGTGTCCAGCCACCGTGCCACTAAATTTCACGGAGACTGCGATCTAGATGTTGTGGATGATGTGGAGGAGAGGAAAACGACATTATTTGGTGGTCACAGTAAAAGTAGAAAAAGTAAATAGTATAAAATAAAGCGAGTGAGTGGCAGCACGCCGTTGCTGCCCGTTAGTGCCACGACGCAATTTCCACTGGTGACAGGGGGGACATGTCCCCCCCCACTTTTCAAAATCATGTATTTGTCCCCCGGTGAAGGGTACACGGCGACGCGCGCCGTAGGCCGTACCCTACGGCGTAGGCTCTGCGTTGGTGTGACGCAGAAGCATAATTCAGGCTTAAAAGTAAACAACATGCACACATGAACCCGTGCATTACAGGCAGACAGACACACAAGGGGAGAGGAGACAATTTTTTTCATTTTTATTTTATTAAAAACTTTATCCTTATGAACGCAATTGTTATATAGTCCAACTTTCCTTATTTTATTCAGAACACTTTTTTTTCCTCTTTTGCGCCCCCCCCGCCCCCCCCTGCTCCGCTAATGGTCCTGACTGACACTGTGCTTCAAACACAGAGTGACACGATCAGCGCTATTATATTATAAGTCTGATATATGTTGTGATATGTGATGACATTATTAAGAGTATGACATGAATCTGGCTTCATTTCACCACCTCACCGCCTGCGTCGCCAGTTCCCCATATCTTAAGTAAGTTCCTACGGGAGGGTCGGGGTTGCCGTAGGGATACGCAGATTTTTTGGTTAGTTTTTTCTTTTTAGATCCGAGGCTTTGCGTAGAAGGTGGCTTGCACATCTTTCAGGCCCTTTTTGTGCGCAAGCAAGCTTTATAGATGAGGCCCCAGGTACGTGATCGAGGGCCAATTTTAGATGAAACCTGTAGTCTGTTTTTTTTTTTTTTTATGCCATAGGGAGCAGCTTGTTGCCTTGCTGGACAATCTTATTTTTATTTTGTTTGTGTTATATTATTGTAAGAAATACAAATAGTAATGGTTCCAATGATACAAACGACACCTTTTCCCTTGTAATGTATTTTCTTTAAAAGTTGAGAATTGGAAAAACACAGAAGGTGCAGAATATTTTCTCCTCATGCTGGTGATCCAGCTGAGGTGTAATTGGCCACAGCTAAGTGCTTCACAGGTAATGGGTTTTGTTTCTCTTCAGGTTTAGCTCCCTGCGTACTGCCACAACAGATTATACTTTTCTCATCCTGTTGCTTGCTCGTCTAATGCTGATCTATTAGAAAGCACTTTTCATGATTACCACATTCGCTGAAAATGGGCCGTTGCGGCGTGAGACTTGCAAAGAGTACAGCTGATGGCCTTCTACTCGGTATAAGTGGAGCTTCACATGAAAGTATTTAGACAGAAACGTAACAGGGTAGTTCATCTTGTTGACCGCGCACAGGTGCATTGTTGGATAGCAGTGGCTCAGATCCAGCCACGTAAGTCATGAACTAACACCAACACCGAGCAGTGCATGTAGTATCATTAAATAAAGGCAGGCAAACGCTCAGCTGGCAATAAAAAAACTAGTTACTTTGCAAAAAAAGAAGCTGCTGTGTATTAGTGAAACCACGAAGGAGATTCATTAGAACATGAAGTATTTGTGGAGGGAAACAATCTTAAAATGAGCTTGGAGATATGTCAACAGGAAGGTAAAAACACGGGTTGCATGTAGGGATGGGAATCGAGAACCGGTTCTTGTTCAGAACCGGTTCCCAGTGTTTCAATTCCTTGGAATCGTTTGGAAATTTTGCAAACGATTCCCTTTTCGATTCCAGTGGGAACGGACAACGTCATCACGCAGGTTGCATAAGCCAGCAGTCAATAGTAAACATGGCACCCAAGTGATCAAACACGCTCGGCCAAGCAGGGCCGCTGGACCAACTAGGACACTAGGCCTGTGTTGAAAAGATCTATTCTCCGATTTTAAATCGATTCTCATATTAATTCCTAAAAATCGATTCATATGTCTAAAGATGGATTTAAAAAAAAAAAAATGTTTTTTTTCATCATTACATTAAAACTTTTGGTACTTTTTTGTTTATGCCCAAAAAAGGAATATTTTGTTGGACACGAGAATAACTGGTGCCATGTTTTTGCCTTTAAATATGTTTAAAGGTATGAAAACATTAAAGTTTTCAGTTATAATTGCATAAATTGTCTATATTTCTTTGCTTTATATACTGTCTTGGGGTTACATTTGCATAAATGTTAAAAACCAAATTCTCATAAATGGGGAAAAAATAAAAGCGATTTCATCCGTCTCTGTTTCCTCCTGGATCTGTTTGGTAATTCTGACCCACGATGTTTCTGAAAGCAGTTCTATCAGCATTCTGGGAGCTGATTGGTCCTTACAGCATCATTAGCTGCAATACTTGCTGTTGAATCTCAATATAATACTAGTAGTAATATGTTGCATAACTAGACAGTCAAATAATTCATGCAACAGCTCAAAAAACAGTTTTAATAACACTAACCCAAATCAATATCGTATCGAATCGTATCGAATCGAATCGTGATAATCGATTCTGAATCTTAAGAATCGGAATCGAATCGATTCTTGACATTTGAATCGATCACCAGCCCTATGGGACACCCTAAAAAAGAGGAAAATCAGCTGGTGCGATATCTGGGAGATGGAGGGAGCCCGTCTAAGTTTTATCATCAGAGCCACTTACGACCTCCTACCCAGACCCCAGAACCTGAAACAGTGGTACGGAGAAGATCCTGCTTGCCACCTTTGTCAGACACCTGCACCTCTGAGTCACATTTTAACAGGATGCGCCATGAGCCTCTCCCAAGGCTGTTACACCTGGCGGCATAACCAAGTTCTCAGACAGCTGGCATCCATCTTAGAACAGAGATAGACATCACAAATTCTTCCCCACAAACATCGACTGGGCCGGTCCACTTTGCACCATTTCTTTTAACAAGCCATAACTCAGTTTCCTTGTTAACGGGAGAAATTCTAGTCCACTCAGCTCCGCTCGGCTATTTTCTTTTCTCTCTTCTTCTGCATCCCAGTCATCAAAATTGTTAAATTCACCAAATAGATCAAAAGAAATGACAAAGTCACTCATGTTGCCGTCCTGCGGTAGCCGGCTCTTCTTCTCTGAATCTCTGTTGCCGTGGTTACCACCTTGCAGTTGATCCAGCTCAATTATATTAAAGTTATCAGGCAATTTGACCGAACTTGTTTTCTAGGTGTAGGTTATCATTTATAACCTACACCTGCCAGCCAATCAGAATCGAGTATTCACACAGACCGTGGTATGAATATATATGACGCGTAGCAGGGGAGGACACAAAGCATCGCTTGTGTTGGTTTTTACAACCAACAACAGAACAATTTGCATGTCTAGCTCGAACAGACGCCGTCATGATACACTACGGGTGTAACGATACACGATATTGAGGTCACGATAACGATACGATATTATAGCAGTATTTTTTTAACAACCTTCAATGAGGAACATATGGCTGGAAAAAATGTTTTTTTATTTGAAAGACACAAAATACAAAACAATACTGTGCATTTGCCCTATTGTTACAGTTTGTTATGCTTTATAACTGTTTAAGTTTTAAAGAGAAAGCCAGGCCAACCATTTTCCACAAAATGAACTAAGAGTAAATGTCAGGTTTGCATTATGATCTTCAGTTTCAGACAAGTACAAATATTTTGCCACAAACTAAATAGTTTCTCTCATGTTTGATTTTACTTTGTTCTTTTCCAGAAATTTAACAACTAAAATTAAATAAATGAATAAAAGTAAATAAATACATACAATTTTACATCATAAAACAGATTGATTCATGCTCACCTTATACGTGTAAGAGGAGATTTATTTTTGTTAAGAAGGTTATTTTGGTAATTCAGGGTTCATTATTTTATAAATATATTCTTTATATTCTGATGTAAATCAGGGACTATAATGACACTAGTCAGTTTATCTGTAGTGATTAATCTGTTTCAGATTGGGCGGAGTGATACGCCACAGTACGGCACTAGGTGCTGTGTTGATGTTCTAAAATCCTACACTGTTGAGGGACATTAAAGTACACTGGAACTCAGCAGAAGTTTCCCCGTGTTTATCCTACTCACCACCCCAAAAAGGTTTAATTTAATAAGGTAAGGCTTAACTCTACACCAGACTTAAAGGTTCAGAGCTCAAAACCCTAAAAGTCCGTTATGGGGACTGCAAAACGGAACTAGTTTCTTCTGAGCGGAGGAAGATTTTGGTCCGCGGGTCGAGCCGCGGTCGGCACGCGTGCTCGGATGCGCGTGCACCGCTACAGAAGCTGTCGGAAGCTCCAGCCGGCGGAGTTGTTGTTGTTGTTCCGGCCAGAGTTAGTTGTGGGCGTGGTTTCACGCATAGCTCCCGTCATTACGTAACGACGGGAGCAGAATCTTATTGGCTCGTAGATCCACATCAGACTGGACGGCTCATCCGGGCGGCTGTACAGACACTGCAGAATTTGGTTGCTTTCCTCCTTCTCTGAGTTGGCAGGCTGAGGGGAGACCACTTTATATATATTAAAGCAAGAGAAAACCTGTTTTTCATAATAGGTCCCCTTTAACTTCCACCTCCTATGGGGTTTCTATGTGCTGCTTTAATCGAAAAAAACAAACAAAATGTGATGTGAAAATGTGTTCTTGCCTTTCAAGCAACTGGTAGAGCTCAATATCAGAACAAAGCTCTCTCTGGGTACACCTCTGCAGAAAGCTTTTTGGCTGCAGGGTTACATGTCCTCTCCAAAAAGCAGAGTTTATAATGTGCAAAAAACATATTCACTGTTTTTTTGCTCCCATTTTACACAGGACATGCTTTTCATGAGACTTTCAGATTGTACATGTTTCTCACAGAAAGTGTCGCTGGTGTTTCACAAAACAGCTTCACCTCAGCCTAAGTGCTGCTTTTGTCTTCATCTAACTTTCTCTCATTTCCACAGTGCATGGATATTAAAAGACCCTTCAGAGATTCAGCGAGATAAAAACGGCATAGAACAAAATACTAATATTACTCATTTTGCTTTGGTATCAAAACAAAATTAATTCTAAAAAAAGGCTAAAATAAAACCTTCACAACGGGGTTTGAGTTAAATATAGTAAGTAAAAGTAATTACATGCTGAACATTTGCTTGAGTAAGAAAGTGGTTGTAAATAGGAATGGGTGATATTTTACCGTTCATGATAAACCTTCAAAAAAATTTGTATCTCACGGTAAAAATGATAAATTCCTGTAGATGATGTTTTTGTGTAAAACTGATTTAAGGAAGGAAGGAAGGAAGGAAGGAAGGAAGGAAGGAAGGAAGGAAGGAAGGAAGGAAGGAAATGAACAAGAAAGAAAGATATGAGCCAGAAAGAAAGAAAGAAAGAAAGAAAGAAAGAAAGAAAGAAAGAAAGAAAGAAAGAAAGAAAGAAAGAAAGAAAGAAATGAGCCTGAAAGAAAGAAAGAAAGAAAGAAAGGAGCCCGAAAGAAAGAAAGAAAGAAAGAAAGAAAGAAAGAAAGAAAGAAAGAAAGAAGAAAGAAATGAGCCTGAAACAAAGAAAGAAAGGAAGAAAGAAAGAAAGAAAGAAAGAAAGAAAGAAAGAAAGAAAGAAGAAAGAAATGAGCCTGAAACAAAGAAAGAAAGAAAGAAAGAAACAAAGAAAGAAAGAAAGAAAGAAATGAGCCTGAAAGAAAGAAAGAAAGAAAGAAAGAAAGAAAGAAAGAAAGAAAGAAAGAAAGAAAGAAAGAAAGAAAGAAAGAAGAAAGAAATGAGCCTGAAACAAAGAAAGAAAGGAAGAAAGAAAGACAGAAAGAAAGAAAGAAAGAAAGAAAGAAAGAAAGAAGAAAGAAATGAGCCTGAAACAAAGAAAGAAAGAAAGAAAGAAACAAAGAAAGAAAGAAAGAAAGAAATGAGCCTGAAAGAAAGAAAGAAAGAAAGAAAGAAAGAAAGAAAGAAAGAAAGAAAGAAAGAAAGAAAGAAAGAAAGAAAGAAGAAAGAAATGAGCCTGAAACAAAGAAAGAAAGGAAGAAAGAAAGAAAGAAAGAAAGAAATGAGCCTAAAAGAAAGAAAGAAAGAAAGAAAGAAAGAAAGAAAGAAATAAAGAAATGAGCCTAAAAGAAAGAAAGAAAGAAAGAAAG
Organism: Cololabis saira; assembly: GCF_033807715.1. Classification (NCBI taxonomy): domain Eukaryota; kingdom Metazoa; phylum Chordata; class Actinopteri; order Beloniformes; family Belonidae; genus Cololabis; species Cololabis saira. Next base: position 5,863,951 of record NC_084597.1, on the reverse strand, counting down.
AAGAAAGAAAGAAAGAAAGAAAGAAAGAAATGAGCCAGAAATGAGCCAGAAAGAAAGAAAGAAAGAAAGAAAGAAAGAAAGAAAGAAAGAAAGAAAGAAAGAAAGAAAGAAAGAAAGAAAGAAATAAAGAAATGAGCCTAAAAGAAAGAAAGAAAGAAAGAAAGAAGAAAGAAAGAAAGAAAGAAAGAAAGAAATGAGCCAGAAATGAGCCAGAAAGAAAGAAAGAAAGAAAGAAAGAAAGAAAGAAAGAAAGAAAGAAAGAAAGAAAGAAATAAAGAAATGAGCCTAAAAGAAAGAAAGAAAGAAGAAAGAAAGAAAGAAAGAAATGAGCCAGAAAGAAAGAAAGAAAGAAAGAAAGAAAGGAAGAAAGAAAGAAAGAAAGAAAGAAATGAGCCTAAAAGAAAGAAAGAAAGAAAGAAAGAAAGAAAGAAATAAAGAAATGAGCCTAAAAGAAAGAAAGAAAGAAAGAAAGAAGAAAGAAAGAAAGAAAGAAAGAAAGAAAGAAAGAAATGAGCCTGAAAGAAAGAAAGAAAGAAAGAAAGAAAGAAATGAGCCAGAAAGAAAGAGAGAAAGAAAGAAAGAAATGAGCCAGAAAGAAAGAAAGAAAGAAAGAAAGAAAGAAATAAAGAAATGAGCCTAAAAGAAAGAAAGAAAGAAAGAAAGAAAGAAAGAAATAAAGAAATGAGCCTAAAAGAAAGAAAGAAAGAAAGAAAGAAGAAAGAAAGAAAGAAAGAAAGAAAGAAAGAAATGAGCCAGAAAGAAAGAAAGAAAGAAAGAAAGAAAGAAAGAAAGAAAGAAAGAAAGAAAGAAAGAAAGAAAGAAAGAAAGAAAGAAAGAAAGAAATGAGCCAGAAAGAAAGAGAGAAAGAAATGAGCCAGAAAGAAAGAGAGAAAGAAAGATCAATTCCTGTTGATGACGTTTTTGTATTGGTATTTTTTTTATTGTTATCGGGATAAATGCCAGAAATGATCGTGATACTTTTTTAGTCCATCCCGCCCATCCCTAGTTGTAAAGCATATTCTCTCTCTGTATTTCTATGAAATGCAGTTACAACATCCAACTTAAATTAATCTCTCAGCCGGTCATGAATGATGAAAACTATTAACAAATGCATAAAATTAGGTTTCAAAATATCAAGAAAATGTTCCTGGCTTTGAGATACCGGGGGTGTGTCCTTTGTGGGCATCAAATCCCAGTTACCAGTCCAGCTCTAATGAGCCGTGGTAATGGGACCAACACAGCTGAGTCGCTGAATTTGCCTTTACAAAAACAAACTACAGTATAAAGATACAAAATCAAGAGTGTACACTTGCAGGCATTAAATATTTTGGCCACATTCCTGCTAAATTTTTCCAATTAATCGCGAGGAAGGCATGCCCTGCTGATTTAGTTGAGCTGCCACTCTGCTGAGACTGTTAGAAATAGTTAATATGGCACAGATGTGTCTTGGTGTTGGTACTCGACTCTACCATTTAACTGTTCTCCAAAATTAGTCTCAATCTGCTATGTTGCATACCGCTTTTAAAACAACTTCAGTTTTTGCATTTGCACCATTGGAGTGCACTTATCTAGTCTGCATGTTACCGCTGTCTAGTCTGATGATTTGGATCAGTGAGTTAATGTCTCAGTCCTGGCATTCAGCTTCATGTCATCAAAGTAGTGGAAACGGTTGATGATTCGCTTCAAAATTGATCTCCCCAGTCACTGTTGCCAGTTATGTGGCTGAGGTTATTTCTTCTTTTTTATTTTTCCGATTAAATGAGGGCCTTTTTTCCCCCTAAACGTGCCCCAAAAGTCACCAAATTTTGCACCAAGTCAGGCCTGGCGATAAATTTGATATTTAATGGTTTGCATTAATGGGCTTGGCCTAATGGCTCAACAGCGCCCCCTAGAAAACTTCGTGCCTCAAGCCCCAGGATACGGTTTAACGTACATGCACGAAAATCGGTACACACCTGTATCATGTCGCAACTTAAAGAAAAGTCTCTTGGCGCCATGGCCGAAACCGAACAGGAAGTCGGCTATTTTGAACATTTTGAATTATTCTTGTAATTTTGGCACAATTTATGCCATTTATTCGGCCGTTAATACGTCCCGAACCGTAATGTGCACCCAGGTGTGTTATACATTAAAATGCGCGTCTCAATCCTGCGACGATGCACATTACTTTTCTCAGTCAAAAGTGTTACCGTGGCGACGCTAGACGCCAAAAAGCGCCCCCCCCCCCCCCCCTCTTCATCTGATTGGTCCATATTTGATAGTTCCTACTTTTAAAAGTTTATTTCTGCCATAACTTTTGAATGGTTTGACATAAAGAGTCGTGGGTGGTGTCATCTGACTCGGTTTTGACTCCTTCACTTTAATTGGTGCAAATTAGCCCCGTCCCTTCCTCTGATTGTTCGATATGAGATAGTTCCTATTTTCTGCAATAACCTTCGAGTGGTTTGACATAAAGACTCGTGGGTGGTGTCATCAGACATGGTTTTGAGTCATTGACCATAATTGGTGCAAATTAGCCCCGCCCCTTCTTCTGATTGGTCGATATCTGATAGTTCCTACTTTCTGCCATAACTTTTGAATGGTTTGATATAGAGAGTTGTGGGTGGTTTCATCCGCTAAATGTCCAGGTCTGAAGAATCTACATCAAGTCATACAAGCTTCCACTGCAGCCTGAATGTGCACAAGGGTACGAGGGCCCGTTCATCGCTGCTTGCAGCTTTAATTATTATTATTATTAGAAGCATTCAAAAAACCACAGACACACAAACAACGCAAATAATGAAACTGGCCTTGACAAAAATTAAAATTCAAAAATACCTTATGTATTCTCTCAGGGAATTTAATTGTTACAGTATTCATGATTTAAGTCTCTTCAATATGGAAAAGTATTAGGGCCAGGCAGCATAAAAATAAAAATAATATTTAAGAGGAGGAAGATTTTTCTTTCATTATGCACTTCGAGAAAAAAGTCGAAATGTCGAGAAAAAAGTCAAAATGTCGAGATTAATGTTGAAGTACAATTTCGAGAAAAAAGTCGAAATGTTGAGAAAAAAGTCAAAATTTCGTGAATAAAGTTGAAATGTAGAGAAAAAAGGCGAAATTTAGATTTTATTCTTGAAATTGTATTTCAACATTAATTTCGACACTTTGACTTTTTTCTCGAAGTGCACAATAAAAAAAAAATCTTCCTCCTCTAAAATATTATTTTTATTTTTCTCCTGCCTGGCCCTAATACTCTTCTGTACTTCAAAGGTTCCTTGTTGAGGTTTATTATTTTATTTAGCGATTTGAGAAGAAAAATGATGAGACCTTCAACTGGAATTTTTAATGCAATCTCTGATTCCTGTGACTCTCAATGAGACTTCTGCATCTGTAGATGTTTCCAATATGATACAGTGTTCTTTTCTTTACATATGTTACTTTTGCATCCGTTAATATAGAGCTGATGCAACTTCCCAAAAATCTGCAGTTTTGTCTAATTTAGGTAAATCTAGGTGGTACACAGTAGGGATGGGCGGTATGGACTAAAAAATGTATCACGATAATTTCTGGCATTTATCCCGATAACGATAAAAATGACGATAAAAAAAATACCGATACAACTCCACCAAAACACTTCTCTAAAAGATACTAAATGCTACTAAAATACACCAATTAAGTTGAATTGGTAAAAAACAATTACATGAGTTACACCTGCTGAAAAACTGTAATGACTCAAGCTCTCTCTTTCTTTCTTTCTTTCTTTCTTGCTCATTTCTTTCTTTCTTTCTTTCTTGCTCATTTCTTTCTTTCTTTCTTTCTTGCTAATTTCTTTCTTTCTTTCTTTCTTTCTTTCTTTCTTTCTTTATTTCTGGCTCATGTCTTTCTTTCTTTCTTTCTTTCTTTCTTTCTTTCTTTCTTTCTTTCTTTCTTTCTTGCTCATTTCTTTCTTTCTTTCTTTCTTTCTTTCTTTCTTTCTGTCTTTCGCACTGCATGCTGGGAGTCTGAGGTGTGTGAGCGGCTGTAGAGCGTGCGGAGACACGGAGTGAGTGTTGGATGGTGAAATGGTGCTTTTTTGACTTTTTCAACTTTCCAGACTGTTCTTCACGAGTAGGTAAGGGGACTTTAATTCATCATTAGTGGATTCTGAAAGTAAAACGTGTACAGGATCGTGTTTTAGCGGGCATGGCGTCCCTCCCCGGAGAGGGTTCGCCGCCGTCCATCAGGCATGGTGTCAGGGTGGTGGCCGCTCCACACTACACCGTGGAGAGGGTTCTCCTGGCTGTGGGAGAACAGGTGGGTCATGAGAACATCACGTACGGCTCCAGGATGAATAAGGCCGTGTTGGCGTTTCTCCGTGAGGAGCGCCTGGTTCATGAGTTGGTCGGGAAGGGCGTTGTGCTGGATGATCTGTACGTGGCTGTGTCACCGCTGTTTGTTCCATCTGCACGGGTCACTGTGTCGGGCGTGCCCCCCTTCATCCCCAATGAACTACTGGAGAAAGAGCTGGTCCGCTTTGGGAAGTTCGCCAGCGGGTTTAAGACAGTTCGGCTCGGCTGTAAAGACGCCAAGCTGCAGCACGTCCAGTCTCTGCGGAGACAGGCGTTCATGTTTCTGAACGATCCTGCTCAGAACTTGGAGGTTTCCTTCAAAGTGAAACATGAAAATGGGTTTTATACTGTTTATGCGAGCTCGGGCAGTATGAAATGTTTTGAGTGCGGTGATGTCGGTCATAAACGCTCAGCATGCCCGCACAAGGAGCGGGCTGCTGCGGGCAGCGGTGCGGGTGAGCGGCAGCGGGCTGCGGGTGAAACCCAGGTTGCAGGTGAACCCCGGGCTGCAGGTGAGCAGCAACGGGCTGCAGGTGAACCCCAGGCTGCAGGTGAGCAGCAACGGGCTGCAGGTGAACCCCAGGCTGCAGGTGAGCAGCAACGGGTTGCAGATGAACCCCAGGCTGCAGGTAGCGCTGTCATCGAGCCCCCGCGGGCCGTGCAGCCTGAGGCTGGGACAGAGGGCGCCCCGCACTGTAGTGAGGTGCATGATGAGACCACGGTGCAGGACAGTTGTGAGGGGAAGGGCAGTCGGTCTGATGATGCAGAGAAGCATGCAGAGGTAGATGAAGGCAGTGAAGAGGCAGAAGAAAGACGGATTGACACTCAGGTAACAGAGGCTGGAAACCATAGTGGACAGGCTGATGAGACCAGCACTGTGAATGAGGAAGAGGAGATGTTGGAGGATGACTCCCTTTCACAGTTTTCAGACACATTGTCACAGGATGATCAGAATTTATATTCACTACAGGAGATCAATCTCTTCCTGGATGAAACGTATGGCAGACAGTCTGTTGAGTTAACAGACTTTTTCCCTGATGTCGATCGGTTCATAAACTCTGTTTTAAAACTAAAGAAAAAGGCCAGTGATGAACTGAGCAAACAAAAAATGTTTAGACTGAAAAAGTTATTGACAAAACTGAGGAAAGAAAAGCGGGGAAAGGCTCCTCTAAAAATGTAAAAAAAATGGGTGAAGCACACAGGGTGATTTTAATCTCTTGCAAGGGTCTCACTGTTCTGTTCTTCTTCCTCTCTCTTTTACTCATGGAGGGTCTTAAAATAGGAACTCTTAATGTGAATGGGGGGAGGGATAAGAATAAGCAGGCAGCGTTAGCTGAGCTTAGCAGAACTAAACAAATAGATGTTTTATTTTTACAGGAGACACATAGTACCTCAGATAACGAGGTAGACTGGGGGATGAGATGGAGAGGGCAGCTCTTCTTTAGTCACGGCACTAACATCAGTGCAGGTGTAGCAGTTTGGTTCTCACAACATCTGAACCTGACAAATGTTTCTGAGTGTGAAGTGGAGCAGGGCAGGGTTCAGGTAGTCCAAGCGACCATCAGGGACATACCCTTCGTATTCATTAACGTGTATGCTCACAACTCTGGTGCTGACCGCCTGAGACTGTTTCGTCGACTAAATGACAAACTGAAACAGTTTAATAGTAGATCTGTCATAGTGGTCGGAGGAGACTGGAACTGCACCACACATCCGTCAGTAGACAGGAACACAGCAGAGTCTCATCCAGCATCAGGTTCCTTTCTGAACAGTGTGGTGGCAGAAAACGACCTCACAGATGTCTGGAGGAAGTTTAATCCGTCAGTCAGACAGTATACGTGGGTGAAGGTGACCGAAGGGAGTGTAAAGGCTGCCAGATTGGACAGGATCTATATAAACCAAACGTATAACAACAGGCTAATTAAGTCCATAATATCACCAGTTGGTTTTTCAGATCATCACCTAGTGACATCAGACATCTCACTACTGACTCCCCGCCAGCGCTGCCCCTACTGGCATTTTAATGTAAGGTTAACTGAGGATGAGGCCTTCTGCCAGTCTTTCTCTGACTTCTGGAGTCGATGGAGGCTGGAAAAAGATTCTTTTAATAATTTGGCACAGTGGTGGGAGGTTGGGAAAGCACAGATCAGGTGTTTTTGTCAACAGTATGCGTCAAATGCAGGAGCTGTAGAGCGACACTCCATTGAAGACCTAGAAAAAGAGATCAGGTTACTGGAAGACGGAGTAATTAATGGGGCAGACGGCAATAACAGGACTCTAGAAGGCAGGAAGAACTCATTGGGTAGATTTTTGCATGAAAAGGCAAAGGGCGCTCTGATAAGAACTCGGATGACCACGATCAAAGAGATAGATGCTCCAACTCGGTTCTTCTTTAAATTAGAGAAGAAAGTTAGAGAGAACAACCAGATGATGCATCTTAGGCTTCCTGATGGGTCTGTAACAGCTGATCCAGCAGGAATGAGGAAGCTGGCCATAGATTTTTACACCAATCTTTTCAGTGCTGGTAGCTGTAATTCAGATTCCATGGCTAGGCTCCTAGAGGGACTACCCCAGCTGGATGAAGGGATGGCTGCCTCGCTGGAGAACACCATCACCTTCGACGAGGTGTCAGCAGCAGTCCAGCAGCTCAACTGTGGTCGGTCGTCTGGGATTGATGGTCTTCCATCGGAGTTCTATAAGCGTTTCTGGAGCCTCGTGGGGACGGACTTTGCTGAGGTTGTTCAGTACTGTCTGGACTCTGAAAATCTGCCTCTAAGCTGCACGAGAGCAGTCCTGACCCTGCTACCCAAGAAAGGAGATCTTGGCCTACTGAAGAACTGGAGGCCTGTTTCGCTACTGTGCACTGACTACAAGATCATAGCAAAATGCCTCTCCAACAGGCTGAAAGACTGCATGGACAGTATTGTGCACTTCAGCCAGACATACTGTATTCCTGGACGAACAATTAAAGACAACCTGTTCCTGCTGAGGGACATTATCGACCTTTCCAGGTTCCAGCAGCTGGATGTCGGTCTCTTTTCCATCGACCAAGAAAAGGCATTCGATAGAGTTGATCATTCTTATTTGTTTGAAACACTTAGAACTTTTGGGTTTGGGGAAAAATATGTGTCCTGGATCAAGCTTTTATACTCAGGAGCAACCGTACTGTTGAAGGTGGGTGGAGGACTCAGCAGACCTGTCCCTGTCCAGAGGGGTATTAGGCAGGGATGTTCCCTCTCTGGGATGCTCTACGCTCTGGCGATTGAACCTCTCCTGAGTCACCTTAGGCAGGACCTTGGGGGATTGACCTTTGCAGAAGATACCAACATTCCAGTTAGCCTATCGGCATATGCTGATGATGTCACTGTGCTGGTAACTGGACCAAACGACATCCAAGTCTTGAAAGAAAAATTGGCGCTGTATGAAGAGTCTTCTTCTGCAAAGGTCAACTGGTCTAAATGTGAGGGTTTACTGCTGGGAGAGTGGAACAACAAGGTGCAGCCAACTTTGCCAGCTGGGCTGCAGTGGAGCAAAGAGGGGATGAAGTGTCTGGGAGTTTTCCTGGGGAACGAGACTTTCCGGAATAGGAATTGGGAGGGTCTAATTGAGAAAATCAGTGCCCGATTGTCTCGATGGACTTGGGTCCAGCCCCTTCTGTCTTATAGGGGGAGGGTCTTGGTCGTCAACAACTTGGCTGCCTCGATGCTTTGGCACCGGTTTATGGTTGTGGAACCTCCAGGAGCATTGATCAAAGACATACAGCGCAGATTGGTGGACTTTTTCTGGGGAGGCTACCACTGGACCAGAGCTGCGGTGCTGTTTCTACCTGTGTCAGAGGGAGGCCAGGGATTGGTTGACCTGCGCAGTAGAATAACATCTTTTCGCCTTCAAACAGCCCAGCGGTTTCTTTATCATAAGCAGCAGCTCTGGACTGAGACTGCCTCTGTACTGCTACGCAGAGTGGAGAGCTTGAACTACGATAAACATCTGTTTCTCCTGGACTTTGCTGGCATGGATGTGTCACGGACCTCTGTCTTCTATCAGTCTGTCCTCCGTGCCTGGAAAACGGTCCTGAGACCTAAGAGAGACTGTGCTCAGGTGTATGGGAGTGTGGAAGAAGAACCATTATTCCATAACCCACTTGTACGGAGCAGGATACTTGGGTCTGCTAATCTACGGAGAGTCCTAACAACAGCAGGGATGACGAAGATAGCGGATCTGAGGGCAGCAGGAAAGTGGAAGACTGCGGCCAGGCTGAGTCATGAAACTGGCCTTCAGTCTCTGCGCCTGCTGGGAAAGCTGGTGGAAGAAGTGCGGGATGGTCTTCCTGGTCTTTTTCGGGAGGCGTTGGGGAGCAGTGCTGTGGAAGATCGAGCACTATTGTCGGCTGAGTTTCCACCACTGTCCATCAGCGCTGCAGTGGAGGTGCAGGAGGAGGAAGGTGGAACTCTACTGTCTTTTCATACCCCGGAACTGTCAGCCTTCTCTGAGGCGTCCAAGAAGAGTCTGTCTACAGTGACTGTGAAGGTTCTCAACAGAACATCTTTGGCTGGTGTCCGGGAGTCGAGGTGGTCTGGTGTGTTGGCGCCTGGGTCTTCTCCCAGAGGCAGCTGGAGGTCCCTGTACAAACCTCCCATAGAGAAACGCTGTGCGGATCTCCAGTGGAGGGTGGTGCACGGGGCCGTGGCCACAAACAGATATGTGGCACATGTAGATCCTAGAGCAGGGAGTCATTGTGTTTTCTGCCAGGGTGAGGAAACGTTGCAGCACCTTTGGCTCTCATGCCCCAGATTGGTTCCCCTCTTTGCTCTGCTGCGGCGATGGTTAGGTGGTTTGGGACAGGTTTTGGATGATAGGCTGTTTATCTTTGGTCCTAGGTACTCTGCAGCACACCGGAGGAACATCTGCCTTGTCAATTTTCTATTAGGCCAGGCCAAAATGGTTGTATGGCTCACAAGGAGGAACAAAACAAAAGAGACAGGATCTACAAATGTTGACTTAATGTTTAGAGGTTTGGTGGCTGCACGGATAAGGACAGAATTTATATATTTTAAAATGGTGTCCAATCTGCAGGAGTTTGTCTGTATTTGGGGTGCTGGAAGTGTACTGTGCAGTGTGGTGGATGAAGTTCTCACTCTCAGGTTTTAACACACACACACATACACACACACACACACACACACACACACACACACACACACACACACACACACACACACACACACACACACACACACACACACACACACACACACACACACACACATACAAACAAGGTATGTTTTTTAGGCTAATAGTTCTGTGTTTTTTTAAGATGTTGTATGTTTTGTAAGCAAAAATTGACCAATAAAGTGGTGTTTAAAGGTCAAAGGTCTTGCTAATTTTTTTCTTTCTTTCTTTCTTTCTTTCTTTATTTCTGGCTCATTTCTTTCTTTCTTTCTTTCTTGCTCATTTATTTCTTTCTTTCTTTCTTTCTTTCTTTCTTTCTTGCTCATTTCTTTCTTTCTTTTTCATTCTTTCTTTCTTTCTTGCTCATTTCTTTCTTTCTTTCTTTCTTTCTTTCTTTCTTGCTCATTTCTGTCTTTCTTTCTTTCTTTATTTCTGGCTCATTTCTTTCTTTCTTTCTTTCTTTCTTTCTTTCTTTCTTTCTTTCTTTCTTGCTCATATCTTTCTTTCCTTCCTTCCTTCCTTCCTTCCTTCCTTCCTTCCTTCCTTCCTTCCTTCCTTCCTTCCTTCCTTCCTTCCTTCCTTCCTTCCTTCATGTACGTTGTGCGTGGATTTAACACAGAACCATAAATCATCTTTACACAAAAACGACATCAAAGGAAATTTATCGTTTTTACCGCGAGACAAATTCTTACGTGGGAAATTTTTTTGACGGTTTATCGTGAACGGTAAAATATCACCCATTCCTAGTACACAGATTTGCTCTGTTTGATCTTGCAATCTCCAGATCCTGACCCTGATCCCTGACAGATAGATAGATAGATAGATAGATAGATAGATAGATAGATAGATAGATAGATAGATAGATAGATAGATAGATAGATAGATAGATAGATAGATAGATAGATAGATAGATAGATAGATAGATAGATAGATAGATAGATAGATAGATAGATAGATGTGATGAAGCTGTTGGTTTTTAATATTTCCATATTTTTGTGCTGCTGAAACAGCCCATAGCTTAAATTTGATTGATACATTTCCTCCGCGGAGGCGACGCAGCCCCTCAGCAGCAGAAATGTAAATGAGTGGAAAGGAAAACACAAATGTAAATTAGTGAAAGCAGTAAGTGTAGCTTTAGATAAACCCCCTGACTGGCTGCAGAGGCAAGCGTCTCCGTGCAGCGACTGCAGAGCGCGCTAACCCCTCGTAAACAAAGCGTCTGCTATTTAGTTTTAGTTGGCTTAATTAGAATGAATGAGGAGGGGGAGGTTTGCAAAGAGGACAATTTTTTGTTGGTGGAAGGAAAGCGGACTTGGCCCCGGTGGATGGAAAGCTGGACGGAGAGATAAAGTTGCTTGCGGGTGGCGCAGACCAATTGGACAAAGACAAACAGAGCCACCAGTCAAACACAAGCCGTAATGTGTTTAGCGGAATAACGTGTGTTAATGTCCATTCAAATCTAATTATTAAGATTATACTCCCTACTTCTTCTGTACGCTATACAAAAACAAGACTTGCAGTGTGTGTTTTATGTGAAAAGATCTGTTTGTGAGTGTTTTATTTTTTATTTGTAAAAAATACCTTGATTGTATGTCTTGGATAAGAGTACCACAGCATTGTTTGGGATACATTTCAACACCGGATTAGTGAAGATTTTTTATGAAATGAAGATGAACAATCACTTAAAGTTTTTTCAGGCCAAAAAGACAACAAAAAAATTACAAACCTGGAGAATCTGATTTTCAAGTATTTCTATGATATTTTCTTCATCCCGAGGACTGAAAGATAAAATAAAATAGAATAAAATATAAATATATATGATATATTAAAATATATAATATATTGTGGCAGGATGAGGCTCGACTCCAGAGGTTGGTAAAACAGGACTTTATTCCGAGACAACGGAATCCAACTGACCACAGAACTGACGGCTGACAACAGAAACTGAACATGCGTTGCTAAGTAACCATAAAATACCTGTGACCAAGTCCCCTTCCCTACAGTCCTGATGGGTGGGAGGTCCATAATTGTGTCCGCCACACAACAGGAGCATCACTGTGAGCAGGACGATGTGGGGAAAAAACAACAGTGTTGGGTGGTAAATTAGAAAGTCCTGTCTTGGAAGCAACGGCAGGAGGTCTCAGTGGAGGGCGTCCACGACGGGGGACCTGGGCCGGGACCACAGCTTCATCCGCTACAGTGTGTGCGGGTTTAAGCCTATCTAGTGCAACGTGCTCTTTGCGGCCTCCTAGGTCTCGCAAAAACACCTTAGGGCCTCTCTCGAGGACTCTAAAGGGGCCGTCGTATGGAGGCCGTAGAGGAGAGCGATGAGCATCATGCCGCACGAAGACAAACTGAGCCGACTTGAGCTCCGATGGAATGAATGTTCGCGGAAAACAGTGGTGAATGGGCCCGGGGTCAAAAAACTATTCGATGCGAAGGGACCGCTTGCTGGGTGAATTTGCGGAGCCGAGCTTTCAGGCAAACATTCTCCAGGCACACGAAGTGGCTGACCGAACACGAGCTCTGCGGGCGACGCATTTAAATCTTCCTTCGGGGCCGTGCGCAAACCGAGCATGACCCACGATAAGCGGTCCACCCAGTTACCATCCGAGAGCGCAGCACGCAGTGCTGCTTTGAGGGACCTGTGAAAACGTTCACAAAGGCCATTAGCTTGTGGGTGGTATGCAGTGGTACGGTGTACCTGCACTCCCAAAGCTTCTGCCAACGACGACCAAAGTTCTGAAATAAACTGGGGGCCTCTGTCAGACGTGATGTCAGACGGGACACCGAAACGTGAGACCCAGGCACCCAGGAAAGCACGCGCCACATCTTTTGACCCTGTAGAGGAAAGGGGCACTGCCTCGGGCCACCTGGTGGTACGGTCCACCATGGTGAGGAGGTGCGTGTAACCCTGCGATGGAGGAAGAGGGCCCACCAGGTCGATGTGGACATGGTCAAACCGCCTGGCTGGAATGGGGAACGGTTCCAGGGGCGCCTTTGTGTGCTGGTGAACTTTAGCCCGCTGGCATGCTACACATGCAGCTGCCCACTCCTTAACCTCCCTGCGGAGGCCGGGCCAGACGAACTTGGCCCCAACCAGTTTCACTGACGCCCGGATGCCAGGGTGTGAGAGGGAGTGTACGGAATCGAAAACCCGCCGGCGCCAGGAAACTGGGACCACCGGACGGGGCCGACCAGTGGAGATGTCGCAGAGAAGAGCTGGACCTCCGACCTCTACCGCCAAGTTCTCCAGTCTGAGACCGGTACCAGCAGACCTAAGAGTCGCGATGTCCTGGTCATCAGCCTGGTCAGCAGCCATAGCAGAAAAATCAACTCCCAGGTTTACAGGACACACCAGCGCGCGTGACAGGCAATCGGCCACAAGGTTTGTTTTACCCGCGACATGCCGAATGTCCGTGGTAAACTCTGAGGTGGACGCTAGATGGCGCTGCTGGCGAGCGGACCACGGCTCTGTCACCTTAGACATTGCAAATATCAACGGCTCATGGTCTACATATGCCGTGAATGAACGGCCTTCTAGAAAAAACGAAAATGACGGGTGGCAAGGTACAGCGCCAACAACTCACGGTCAAAAACACTATACTTTCGCTCACTGTCACGTAGTTTGCGGCTGAAAAATGCAAGAGGTTGCCAAACTCCTGCCACCCGCTGCTCTACGACTCCCCCTACTGCTATGTCCGAAGCGTTGGTTGTCAAAGAAATGGGGGCCGAAGGTGATGGGTGAGCTAAAAGTACTGCATTGGTCAGGGCAGACTTAGCATCCTCAAAGGCACTGATGCGGTCAGGTGTCCAGTCCACTGGGTCACAGCCTTTCTTTTTTTGCAAGGCTCCATAAAGCGGCTGCAGGAGGTGGGCGGCGCGAGGGAGGAAACGGTTATAAAAATTAATCATACCCAAAAACTCCTGCAGCGCCTTAACCGAGGCCGGGCGGGGAAACTCTGCCACCGCTTGAACCTTAGACGGCAGTGGAACTGCACCCTGAGCTGAAATCCGGTGCCCTAAAAAATCAATAACCGGCAGGCCGAACTGGCACTTAGACGGGTTGACAATAAGGCCGTGTTCATCTAGCCTCTGGAAGACCAGTTTGAGGTGTGCCAAATGCTCTTCTGTTGAGGAACTGGCCACCAAAATGTCATTGAGGTAAATGAACACGAACGTGAGGTCTCGCAACACAGAGTCCATCAGCCTCTGAAAGGTCTGCGCTGCCCCCTTCAGGCCAAAGGGCATGCACAGAAATTCAAATAGCCCAAACGGGGTAATTACAGCGGTCTTGGGCACATCCTCTGCTCTCATGGGAACCTGGTGGTAACCGCGTACTAAATCCACCTTAGAAAAGATGGTTGTCCCTGCTAAATGCGCGGAAAAATCCTGGATGTGCGGGACTGGATAACGGTCGTGCACTGTGACGTTGTTAAGACGGCAAAATTCCCCACACGGGTGCCACGAACCGTTTGCCTTGGGCACCATGTGGAGCGGTGAGGCCCAGGGGCTCTTGGAGTGTCTAACTATGCCTAAACGCTCCATAGAGGCAAACTCCTCTTTAGCCATGGCTAACTTCTGCGTGTAGGAGGCTCAGCTGGGAGCCGGAGTCCACCAGGAAACGTTTCCCTGACACAGAGTCTGCAATGAATAGCAGCTCTTGACCGCCGATCGCTGCTACCGAGAGCCGGTTTCCCGGCGGCTCGAACTGACAAGGAGGGACGCAGCGTCTCGCCTTGGCGCCGAAGCGTTGATGGAAGAAACACAGATCTGTCCCGCGTCGTCTCCGGGAATTCACTGCAGCCACCACCGTCTTCCGATATCGATCGCTGGGGGTTTGTTGCGACGTGGTGAACCAAACTCCAGGTAGCGAGGAGGACTCGATCCGCTTCCTCAGCCAAACCGCAGTAATCGGCCGTTGCAAGGCGCTGCGCCGGCAGTTGGCGCAGGAAAATATGTGGGGAAACCCAACGATGGAGATAGACCGAGGCCCATTGTAATAAACCTACTCAGATACAAGGACAGGGATGACATTCTGAAGCGTGCCAAAAATCTATGTGGAACAAAAATATTTATCATTGAGGACTATACAGAAGCCGTGAGAAGGAAAAGGAAAGAACTGATGCCGGAGTTAAGAGCAGCCAGAGCGAGGGGAGACATCGCATATCTGAGAAATGATAAACTGATCATACACCCACGCACCAGCACACCGAAGCAACTCAATCAACCATAAAAAAATTACTGGACTACGGACAATGGATATGTTAAACCACATTACACCTCATGGCACAGGACACAACACGGACTCATTCTTCTGAAGCACAACTTGTAATAAATATTGATGAACTGAGTCTAGATTCATTCAAATACGCAGCATACAAACAGCAGGACATTGGTAATGACATTGATCCAGAAAATAAGTTCTTTGTGAACATCAACAACAACTGCCACTACTATACGGACGAAAAATTCAACAGTACATTCACGACTGGTAACAAAATTTCAATCATTCACTTCAATGGTAGAAGCAGGTATGCCAACTTCCACAGCATACAAGACTATTTGAATCTCACAGCCATTCAACATAATATTAATCTCTGAAACCTGGATCAATGATGACAGAGGTATGAACTTTGAACTGAAAGGATATAAAACGTGTATGAACAGGAAAAACAAAAATGGTGGTGGCGTAGCCATATATGTAGACACAAACTATAGCTTTAAGGAGATTGAAAATATGTCAATGGTTGTAGACAATGTACAGGAGTGTATGACAATAAAAATAATTATAGCTAAAAAATATATAATCGTAATTTGTATATATAAACACCTGGATCAGATGTGGACATATTTAAAAACTGAATGGAGGAACACTTTGCCCTTAGAAATCAGAAAATCATGTTTATCGGAGGAGATATTAATATAGATTTATTGAACCCAAATAATCATAAGAAAACGGAAGAATATATTAACACTCTCTTTAGTAAGGTATATACCCCAAAATAACCAGACCTAGCCGAATCACAGTGCAATCAGCAACTTTAATAGACAATATATTCACCAACGTAATCGACAATAACATAGAAAGCAGACTTTTAGTAAACGACATAAGTGACCACCTTCCAGTTTTTATCATCTATAATAGCAGTATAAATTATAATGATGAAGGAACACTTTATAGAAGAGTGAGGACGGAGGAAGCCATGAATGTACTAAAAGATGAGTTATTACAACAGAAATGGGATCCAATATATAGTGAAAATGATACTAACAGAGCATATGATACATTTTTAAGTGTATTTAAAACACTGTATGATAAAAATTGTCCAATTAAACAGTATATAACTCAGAAATATAAAGATAATCAGTGGATGGCAAAAGGAATGCAGAATGCGTGCAAAAAGAAAAATACTTTATATAGAGAATTCATAAAGCATAGAAACAAAGAAACAGAAGATAAATATAAAAAGTATAAAAATAGATTAACTAATATCATGAGAATTTGTAAGAAAGATTATTATAATAACTTATCAGATAATAACAAGAATAATATTAAAGCTGCAAGCAGCGATGAACGGGCCCTTGCACCCTTGTGCACGTTCAGGCTGCAGTGGAAGCTTGTATGACTTGATGTAGATTCTTCAGACCTGGAGATTTAGTGGATGAAACCACCCACGACTCTCTATATCAAACCATTCAAAAGTTATAGCAGAAAATCGGAACTATCAGATATCGACCAATCAGAAGAAGGGACGGGGCTAATTTGCAACAATTAAGGTGAAGGAGTCAAAACCGAGTCTGATGACACCACCCACATGTCTTTATCACAACCCGTTCAAAAGTTATGGCAGAAAGTAGGAACTATCCTGATATTGACCAATCAGATGAAGGGGCGTGGCTAATTTGCACCAATTATGTTCAAGGACTCAAAACCGAGTCAGATGACACCACCCACGAGTCTCTATGTCAAACCTTTCAAAAGTTATGGCAGAAAGTAGGAACTATTGCATATGGACCAATCAGATGAAGGGGGGGCGCGCTTTTTGGTGTCTATTGTCGCCACGGTAACGGTTTTGACTGAGAAAATGAATGTGCGTCGTCGCAGGATGGAGACGCACATTTTGATGTATAACACACCTGGGTGCACGTTACGGTTCGGACCGTATTGACTGCCAAAGAAATGGCATAAACTGTGCCAAAATTACACGATTAATTAAAAATGGCCGACTTCCTGTTCAGTTTCAGCCATGGCGCCAGGAGACCTTTCTTTAAGTTGCGACATGATACAGGTGTGTACCGATTTTCGTGCATTTACGTCAAACCGTATTGTGGGGCTTGAGGCACAAAGATTCCTAGGGGGCGCTGTTGAGCATTTAGGCCACGTCCATTAATGCAAACCATGAAATATCAAATTTATCGCCAGGCCTGGCTTGCGTGCAAAATTTGGTGACTTTTGGGGAACTATCAAATATGGACCAATCACATGAAGGGGGGGGCACGCTTTTTGGCGTCTAGCGTCGCCATGGTAACGCTTTTGACTGAGAAAAGTAATGCACGTTGTCGCAGGATGGAGACGCACATTTTGACAACACACCTGGGTGCACATTACGGTTCGGGCCGTATTAACTGCCGAAGGAATGGCATAAATTGCGCCAAAATGACACGATTAATTCAAAATGGCCGACTTCCTGTTCAGTTTCGACCATGACCCCAAGAGACTTTTCTTTAAGTTGTGCCATGATACAGGTGTGTAGCGATTTTCGTGCATGTACGTCAAACCGTATTGTGGGGCTTGAGGCACAAAGTTTTCAAGGGGGCGCTGTTGAGCCATTTTGCCACGCCCATTAATGCAAACCATTAAATATCAAATTTTTGGCCAGGCCTGGCTTGCGTGCAAAATTTGGTGACATTTGGGGCACGTTTAGGGGGGCAAAAAGGCCCTCATTTCGTCGGAAGAAAGAAGAAAGAAAGAAAGAAAAAATCCTACAGATACAATAGGGCCTTCGCACTGTAAGTGCTCGGGCCCTAATAAGTAATAAATAATAAAAAAAATAGGTATTTTGAATATTCTTAATAGTATAATTAGAAATAAAAATAGACATATGAACTATCCACAATATTTTATAGAAAATGATACAATTAGAAACAATATGAATGAATTAGCTAATAGACTAAATGATTATTTTGTAAATATTGTACCTAAATTAGCTAATGAAATGCAAGAATCAGGAATATATAATGATAACTTAATAGATAGAAACTCAAACTCCATTTTTCTCAAACCTGTCGTAGAAAAAGAAATAATAGACATTGCAAACATCTGCAAAAACAAGAAATCCATGGATTATAACGACATAGATATGAAAACAGTAAAAAAAAGTCATTCTTGGGATTTCCAAACCGTTAACTCACATTTTTAACTTATCATTACAAACCGGTCAATTTCCCAATAGTATTAAAGTAGCCAAGGTCATTCCGCTGTTTTAAACTGGTGACAAACATCTCTTCACAAACTACAGGCCTGTATCCATTCTCCCACAGTTTTCAAAAATTCTTGAAAACATGTTTTGCAGTAGGTTAGACGATTTCATAGAAAAACATTCATTACTTTCAGACAATCAATATGGATTCCGGAACAACAGATCAACATTAGCATTAATGGAACTAATAGAAGAAATCACCAACGCCACAGACAAAAATAAATTTACGGTTGGGGTATTCATTGATTTAAAGAAAGCATTTGACACAATAAATCACGACATTTTAATTAAAAAACTAGATCAATATGGAATCAGAGGTATTGCATTAAAGTGGGTCAGCAGTTACCTAAACAACAGGAGGCAGCCAGTCTGGATGGTTGGACATTGTTTGCGGTGTACCACAAGGATCAGTACTAGGACCAAAACTATTTATCATATACATCATATGTAAAATAGCAAAATTACTCAAATCTAGGGCTGGGGATCGATTCATATGTCAAGAATCGATTCGATTCCGATTCTTAAGATTCAGAATCGATTATCACGATCCGATTCGAGCCGATTCGATTCGATCCGATTCGATCCGATATTGATTTGGGTTACTGTTAATAAAACTGTTTTTTCAGCTGTTGCATGAATTATATGACTGTGTAGTTATGCAACATATTACTACTAGTATTATATTGAGATTCAACAGCAAGTATTGCAGCTAATGATGCTGTAAGGACCAATCAGCTCCCAGAATGCTGATAGAACTGCTTTCAGAAACATCGTGGGTCAGAATTATCAAACAGATCCAGGGAGGAAACAGAGACGATGAAATCGGTTTTATTTTTTCCCCATTTATGAGAATTTGGTTTTTAACATTTATGCAAATGTAACCTCAAGACAGTATATAAAGTAATGAAATATAGACAATTTATGCAATTATAACTGAAAACTTTAATGTTTTCATACCTTTAAACATATTTAAAGGCAAAAACATGGCACCAGTTATTCTCGTGTCCAACAAAATATTCTTTTTTTGGGCATAAACAAAAAAGTACCAAAAGTTGTAATGTAATGATGGAAAAAAAAAAAAAAATTTAAATCGATCTTTAGACATATGAATCGATTTTTAGGAATTAATATGAGAATCGATTTAAAATCGGAGAATCGATCTTTTCAACACAGGCCTACTCAAATCTTTTATTTGCCGATGACACCAACTTTTTTGCATCAGGTGAGAATCTACAGCAGCTTTTGGAAATGGTCACATCTGAATTCAGTAAAATAAAACATTGGTTTGACAAAAATAAATGATCTTTAAATAAAAGCAAGACAAAATTCATGATTTTTGGTAATAGGAATATGGATAACAGGGCGTCTATACAGATAGATGGGGCTGACGTAGAAAGAGTACAGGAAATCTAGTTTTTAGGGGTGACAATAAATGACAAAATCTGCTGGAAATCTCACACAAAAATACATCTGTAGTAAAATAGCTAGAAGCATGTCAATAATGGCAAAAGCTAAACACTTCCTACATAGCAAATCACTCCTCACTCTGTACTGTTCAATTGTTTTACCTTATTTATATTACTGCATAGAGGTCTGGGGCAATACATATAAAAGTACTTTGGAACCAGTATTCATTCTCCAAAAAAGAGCTATCAGAATTATGCACAATGCCGGTTATCTCGAACACACCAATCCATTATTCATTAAATCTAAAATAATTAAATTGTTAGATATTGCAGAGTTAAGGACTGCACAAATAATATACAAAGCCAGAAATAACTCTTTACCCGGACAAATACAGCAAATGTTTCAGGAAATACAGGGGAGATATGAATTAAGGGAACCAATTAATTTTAAATTAAAGACATGTAGAACTACAAGCAAAAAATGTTGCATTTCAAACAGTGGAGTAAGGCTATGGAACAGTCTGAGTAAGGAGCTGAAACAATGAAACCATCTACAGGTTGAAAAGCAAATACAAAGAAATGATTTTTGCCAAATACAGGGAAGAGGAGACATAGTGATTGTTTGGGAATTCAGCATAATGTATGTATATTAAATGGTATATATAATAATTATTGTGTCTATATATATATATATATATATACATATATATATATATATATATATATATATATATATATATATATATATATAATATATATATATATATATATATATATATATCACTCATCACTCATCTTCTCCCGCTTCATCCGTTACCGGGTCGCGGGGGCAGCAGCCTCAGCAGGGATGCCCAGACTTCCCTCACCCCAGACTCTTCCTCCAGCTCTTCCTCCAGCTCTTCCTCCAGCTCTTCCGGGGGGAGTCCGAGGCGTTCCCAGGCCAGCCGAGAAACATAGTCTCTCCAGCGTGTCCTGGGTCTTCCCCGGGGTCTCCTCCCGGTGGGACATGCCTGGAACACCTCCCTAGGGAGGCGTCCAGGAGGATCCGGTACAGATGCCCAAGCCACCTCAGCTGACTCCTCTCAATTTGGAGGAGTAGCGGCTCGACTCCGAGCTCCTCCCGGGTGACCGAACTCCTCACCCTATCTCTAAGGGAGCGTCCAGCCACCCTGCGGAGGAAACTCATCTCGGCCGCTTGTATCCGCGATCTTGTCCTTTCGGTCACTACCCAAAGTTCATGACCATAGGTGAGGGTAGGGGCGTAGATTGACCGGTAAATCGAGAGCTTCGCCTTTCGACTCAGCTCCCTCTTTACCGCGACGGTCCAGTACATCGACCGCATTACTGCGGACGCTGCACCGATCCGTCTGTCAATCTCACGCTCCATTGTTCCCTCACTCGTGAACAAGATCCCGAGATACTTGAACTCCTCCACCTGAGGCAGGACTTCTCCACCCACCCGGAGAAGGAACGCCACCCTTTTCCGGTCGAGAACCATGGCCTCGGTCTTGGAGGTGCTGATTCTCATCCCTGCCGCGTCGCACTCGGCCGCAAACCGCCCCAGCACATGCTATATATATATATATATAGCATATATATATATATATATATATATATATATATATATATATATATATATATATATATATATATATATATATATATATATTCAGCATAATGTATGTATATAAAATGGTATATATAATAATTATTGTGTGTGTATATATATATATATATATATATATATATATATATATGTATATATATATATATTGTATAGGTATATTATTTATAAGTGCTCTGGTATATCATTTATTTATATAATTTAATTATAATGCTCAGGTATAATATTGCAATGAAGTGCTTTAATATTCTTATAATGTAATAACAGGTATATTTTTTGAGAAAGTAAAGTTTGCTGTTATATTTATTTATATTTATTTTTATTTTGTATTTAAGCAAAATTGCAAAAGAAACAAGGGGTAGGACCGTATACGTTTTTGACTTCCCTCTACTCCTTTTCGGGCATGAAGGTTTATTTCCCTTTGATTTGTTTAATGACTGTTTATTTGTATTCTTTGTATTCTTTTCTGAAGTAATTGCGTAATTTTTTTTCTTTTTATTTAATATGCTCGAAATAAAGATTTCAATTCAATTCAATTCAAAAACATCTTGTTGCGGCAGCAATATAAGGTGTCAAAATATACAAGATAGAAATCCATCAATTTCATGTGCACTTAGAGACATGACATATTGAGGGTGAGTGGTCGTGTCAACAGGAAGAAGGTGAAAATGACCAACATGTGGTGCAAAATAAGAAGGCTTGACCCTAATCAGGTACGTGTCACCTTGAATCTTGTCAATCACAGGACTTTAGCTGATGAAGTATCTATTTTTTGTAATGTAAAATGGATTAATGTGAAAATCTATTTGTTTAACCTTGTCAAGTCTATGAGATTTCTTCTTTTTTTTTCTCCATGTCCTCGAAAAGATACTATCTGTTGAAAGAAATCCACTGTGAAGGCTTTGGCTGTGGATTTCTGCTTTAAATCTGCAGCCAACATCAGCAGTCTCCGAACTGCAAGGTCATATGTGCTCTTTGTCTTTTCAAGGAAGACTGGAAGAAACAATCCTGATTAATATGTTGTTTTTTTTTAAATAAGCATATTTGTATTAGGAATGGGTGATATTTTACCGTTCACGATAAACCGTCAAAAAAATTCCCCACGGTAAGAATTTCATCTCGCGGTAAAAATGATAAATTCCCGTTTATGATGTTTTTGTGTAAAGATGATTTATCGTTCTGCGTTAAATCCACGCACAACGTACGTGAAGGAAGGAAGGAAGGAAGGAAGGAAGGAAGGAAGGAAGGAAGGAAGGAAGGAAGGAAGGAAGGAAGGAAGGGAGAAAACAAGGAAAGGAGGAAGGAAGGGAGAAAAGAGGAAGGGAAGAAGGAAGGAGAGAGCAGAAGGAAAGAAGGAAGGAAGGGAAAAAAAGAAGGAAGGAAGGAAGGAAGGAAGGAAGGAAGGAAGGAAGTAAACAAGGAAAGGAGGAAGGAAGGGAGAAAAGAGGAAGGGAAGAAGGAAGGAGAGAGCAGGAGGAAAGAAGGAAGGAAGGGAAAAAAGAAGGAAGGAAGGAAGGAAGGAAGGAAGGAAGGAAGGAAGGAAGGAAGGAAGGAAGGAAGGAAGGAAGGAAGGAAGTAAACAAGGAAAGGAGGAAGGAAGGGAGAAAACAAGGAAAGGAGGAAGGAAGGGAGAAAAGAGGAAGGGAAGAAGGAAGGAGAGAGCAGAAGGAAAGAAGGAAGGAAGGGAAAAAAAGAAGGAAGGAAGGAAGGAAGGAAGGAAGGAAGGAAGGAAGGAAGGAAGGAAGGAAGGAAGGAAGGAAGGAAGTAAACAAGGAAAGGAGGAAGGAAGGGAGAAAAGAGGAAGGGAAGAAGGAAGGAGAGCAGGAGGAAAGAAGGAGGGAAGGGAGAAAAGAAGGAAGAAAGAAAGAAAGAAAGAAAGAAAGAAAGAAAGAAAGAAAGAAAGAAAGAAAGAAAGAAAGAAAGAAAGAAAGAAAGAAAGAAAGAAAGAAAGAAAGAAACCAGAAATTGTCGTGAAACATTTTTTAGTCCATACCGCCCATCCCTAATTTGTATGTATGGAGAGAAAAAAGCAGATCACACAATGTGGCTGGAGAAGATGGCATGAATGAGGAGGAGGAGAAGCTGCTTGGTAAAGTTTAATTTGATTAAAAAAGATGGTCATGTTTGCCATGTTTCGTTTATGGCTTTGAGACCATATAATAATATTATAATATAATATATAATATAGCAAAAGAGAGTAGAAATGTCAAATCTGGTGGGATTTTAATTCGTGGGGACAAAACCTTTTATATATAAATTAATTTTTTTTGTTGTACATAAAAACATACGTAAAAAAAATTGATAAAAGTTTGATCAAAAGTACGTAGATGACTTAACGATGGTGATTAATGACAGCCGTTAGCTAGATACACAAACAACAATAACACGGGGGTTACACACTGATTTGTCCAAACATCAACAAGTCTCCCGTATTGACTTTGTGTCACCGACCACTTGGCCTTTTGTTTTGGTGGGGATGGCCTGTCACTGCGCTGGCAGCAGAAGGAGGGAAGATTTCTCAGAGGAAAGACAGCAAGAGAAAGGTCATCGTGAATAAAAGGCTTTTAATCCGAGTACCTTGTGACGTGTGCTTGGGGAATATCAAAGTCATCTCATTACGACTGAGGTGAGAGCAGGGCAGGCCTGATGTTTGCCCACTACCTTTTTCTGTGTTTGTGATGCCTAAATGCCCACTGTTGAAGGAGAGGGAAAAAGAGACATTGAGTGCCTTTACATGGGAAGTTTAATTCCTCTTTAATTCAGAATTAAAATGGAATCCGATTTAAAAAGAATTTGTCATCTTGCGGTAAAAACGATAAATTCTCGTTGGTTCTGCGTTAAATCCACGCACAACGTACGTGAAGGAAGGAAGGAAGGAAGGAAGGAAGGAAGGAAGGAAGGAAGGAAGGAAGGAAGGAAATGAGCCTGAATGAAAGAAAGAAAGAAAGAAAGAAAGAAAGAAAGAAAGAAAGAAAGAAAGAAAGAAAGAAAGAAAGAAAGAAATGAGCCTGCAAGAAAGAAAGAAAGAAAGAAAGAAATGAGTCCGAAAGAAAGAAAGAAATGAGCCTGCAAGAAAGAAAGAAAGAAAGAAAGAAAGAAAGAAAGAAAGAAAGAAAGAAAGAAAGAAAGAAAGAAAGAAAGAAAGAAAGAAAGAAAGAAAGAAAGAAAGAAAGAAAGAAATGAGCCCGAAAGAAAGAAAGAAATGAGCCTGCAAGAAAGAAAGAAAGAAAGAAAGAAAGAAATGAGCCTGCAAGAAAGAAAGAAAGAAAGAAATGAGCCTGCAAGAAAGAAAGAAAGAAAGAAAGAAAGAAAGAAAGAAAGAAAGAAAGAAAGAAATGAGCCTGCAAGAAAGAAAGAAAGAAAGAAAGAAAGAAAGAAAGAAAGAAAGAAAGAAAGAAAGAAAGAAAGAAAGAAAGAAAGAAAGAAATGAGCCTGCAAGAAAGAAAGAAAGAAAGAAAGAAAGAAAGAAAGAAATGAGTCCGAAAGAAAGAAAGAAATGAGCCTGCAAGAAAGAAAGAAAGAAAGAAAGAAAGAAAGAAATGAGCCTGCAAGAAAGAAAGAAAGAAAGAAATGAGCCTGCAAGAAAGAAAGAAAGAAAGAAAGAAAGAAAGAAAGAAAGAAATGAGCCTGCAAGAAAGAAAGAAAGAAAGAAAGAAAGAAAGAAAGAAAGAAAGAAAGAAAGAAAGAAAGAAAGAAAGAAAGAAAGAAAGAAAGAAAGAAAGAAAGAAAGAAAGAAAGAAAGAAGATAAATTCCCGTTGATGACGTTTTTGTATTGGTATTTTTTAAATTTTTATCGGGATAAATGCCAGAAATTATCGTGATAATTTTTTATTCCATACCGCCCATCCCTAGTAAACACTTAATTCCGAAGAAAGTGGCTGGTTTATTCCGATTTTAAATCCGAATAGAATAATTCTGCTTTAAATTAATTCCGGTCTTTCTTTCTGCTCGTTCCCTCGCCCGTCTGTCTCCATGACCTTATATTCCACGCTGGGCTTGTTTTCCAAACAAAGTTTCAAGATGGCAGCACGCAGTAAACACTGGTCAAGAGCAGAGACCATTTATTTAATAAATATCTTGGAGGACCTGGAAATAATTAAAAGAACAGATGGCAGGAAACATCAAAATTGTGAGCTTTTCAAAGTTGTAGCGGCTAAGTTTGTTTTTCTTCCGGTAGATGTAACTTCCGCCCCCCTATCCAATCAGAACCTTCCCAACCCCCAGACCTGTAGAGGAATTGGATAAAGCCGATCAAACATGTGTTCCATGTAAACCTCAATTCGGAATTACTATTTCCATGTAAACTCAAAGGAAAATAGTTTAATTCTGAATTATTTCAAATTATTTAAAAAACATAATGTAACTGTGTCCATATTGCTTTGGTTCATTGCTTTTCTGCCTATTACTATTTGTCGTGGTTTATATAGTCATGTGTTCTTGATAGAGCCTATCAAAAACCATAAAATATTGCTCTGTTTGATGCACAACACTTAGTGATGTTACCATTTTCAAACAAATGACACAAAGATACAGTATTTACTTTTTTTTTTCATACATAAAACGTGTGGTTCGCAATTTGCATCCGAGGTACTGATCCCATGATTTACTCTGGTTTAGGGCTGGGCGATATATCGAGATTTTAATATTTATCGATATATTTTCAAACGCAATATGGTACGAGACAATATCGTTTATATCGATTTAAAAACAAAAAACAAAAAAAAACATTTTTTATGATTTTGATATAGCTTATTTTGTGACAAATTGACTTGAATGTTTTATTTGAGATTTGCACAAATGTTTTGTTATTTGCACAACTGTCAACCTCAGTGGAAAAGTCTGCCTGTTACTGTCTACATTGTATTAATTGCACAGTGTATTTTAATTGAATTGTTATGCAGGAAAGGGATATTTGTTTTATTTTATTCAAGAAGCATTTTTATTCTATATATGCAGGCAGTTTATTTTTATTTCATTTGTTTTATACATTTTGATATTGTGCAGACCTCTGTTAATAAAGGAACCTGTGTGACATTTGGCACGAGGCTTTGTATTAAAACTGACTGTTTTTTTAAGGGTTTGCCTCAGAAAAAATGAAGCTAACAGAGATGCTATGCTATAATGCTTTGGGGGAAACCCCAATTATGTCACAGAAAAAATATCGATATATATCGAGTATCGCCATTCAGCTAAAAAATATCGAGATATGACTTTTGGTCCATATCGCCCAGCCCCACTCTGGTTATACAACGAAATAGGAGTATTTGTGTTGACTTGTTAGTGAAGATCGTAGCAAAACAATACATACACACCTGCTCAGTCACGTACATGCTCACCCCACAGTTTTGGGGGACAGATAATCGCAGTAGCCTAGTCCTGATTCACTTTGTAGAGACCTGGGGCCTCATGTACAAAAAGTGCGGCGCACAAAAAACGTGCGTACGCCACTTTCTACGCTCACGGTCGAATGTCACAAAGAATGATTTGAACGTAGAAAGTTGCGGTCTTTCACGCACACATCATGTCTGGCGTACGCACTTTTCTGAGGTTTTGTCCGCTGGCGACACTCACTGGTGATGCAGTGAAGTGCAGAATATGAGGAAACGTGACGTCAACAATAAGATCACGACCACGTGAAGGACACGACAGTCCCCACATCACCAGATAAGTTACACACGAGTGGAGCTGCAACAATCTCACAATCAACCACATGATCTGAACAAACAACTAAAGGCAGGAGCTCAACACTGGAACCAGCAAATCCTGATGGAGCTTTGTCTCCGTTAGAGGAACCTGCTGATGCATCAGATCACACGACCTGCTGGTCCAGGACCAAGACTGGACCAGGTGTCGGCAACCCAAAATGTTTTTAGAGCCATATTGGACCAAAAACACAAAAAATAAATATGTCTGGAGCCGCAAAAAAATGAAAGTCTTGTATCAGCCTTAGAATGAAGACAACACATGCTGCATGTTTCTATATTAGGTTATAACTTTGGGAAGATTGTGTTTTTCATTATGCACTTGGAGAAAAAAGTCGAAATGTCGAGGAAAAAGTTGAAATTTCGAGAAAAAAAGTCGAAATGTCGAGGAAATAGTCAAAATTTTGTGAAAAAAGTCGAAATGTTGATAAAGTCTAAATGTCAAGATTAATGGTGAAGTACAATCTATGAGAAAAAACTCAATGTCGAGAAAAAAGTCAAAAATTTCGAGAAAAAGTCGAAATGTTGAGAAAGGTCGAAATGTAGAGATTATTGTTGAAGTACAATCTCGAGAAAAAAGCAGAGAAAAAAGTCAAAATGTTAAGAAAAAGTCAAAATGTTGAGAAAAAGGTCAAAATGTTGAGAAGAAAAGAGAATAAAAGAAAAAAAGAAGAAAAGAAGAAAAAAAAGAAAAAAAGGTCAGACATTTTTGAAAAAGCTCCAGGAGCCACTAGGGCGGCGCTAAAGAGCCGCATGCGGCTCTAGAGCCGCGGGTTGCCGACCCCTGGACCAGACCATCATCTGGTTTAGTCTGACCTGCTGGTCCAGGACTAAGACGACTGGACCATCAGGTTTAGGTAGCAAGAGGATCTTCTGGATCTCTACTCTGAACTGGACCAGCTGCTTGTACGTTTTGACCGTCTAGAAACGTAATTCTTGCCATTGTAAGAATGAGATGAACCTGCTGGATCTACTGCCCTTACTTTTTAACAACTGTGCTTTTTATTATTTTACCTCTTTTCTTATCATTTTTATTTCATTTTATTTGTCATTTACTGTTTAATTGTGTCTTGCCGCTTTTAATGTTGACGTAAAGCACTTTGAATTGCTGTTGAATTGTGCTATATAATAGGGCTGGGTATCGATTCAAATGTCAAGAATCGATTCGATTCCAATTCTTAATATTCAGAATCGATTATCACGATTCGATTCGATTCGATATTGATTTGGCTTAGTGTTATTTAAAATAATTTTCCAATAATTATTGTGAAATAACTAAGAAATAAATAACTCAAGACAGGCCTTTCAATATCCATTTAAAGTGCAAAAAGAAAGAAATTGCAACAGTTCATGCAGTAAACAAATCATTTTAGCTTATCTAATTTATTCTGTCACCCACGCACACATATTGCCATGAAGCACCTGGCATTTTTTCAGAAGTGTCATCACAAACTATGAGGTGCCGTGAGGGACATAATTCTGTCGAGATTACTGTTCATAAAACACATATGAAATCCAAAAACCTTTTATACACACAGGTGAAATGCTCTTACACATACAACTGGAAATGTTTCATAAACACATATGAAATCCAACTCTTTTACACAGCTATACTGAAAACCTCTCACACTCACTTGTGAAATCTCTCATACACACAGGTGAATATGCTCTTATACATACAACTGGAAATGTATCCACTCACATATACAACTGAAATGTGCTCACAGATACTACTGAAACGCTTTTACCACATAACTAATGAAATCTACTCATATATACAGTTGAAAATGTTTCCTCTCACACACAGTGGTGAAATCCTCTCACAAACACTAGTGAACAATCTTCTCACAAAACACAACTGAAAATCTTCTCACAAACACAACTGAAAATCTTCTCACACACAGTGGTGAAATCTTCTCACAAACACAACTGAAAATCCTCTCACAGACACAACTGAAAATTTCAGTAGAAACAGACGTTATTTCAGTAGAAACGGAAGTGGGTTGTTTTAGCGCGATTTTTTTTTTTTTTTCCTGGCAGTTATTTTGACTGATTGATATAGCAATATCTTCTCAGCAGCATACAACAACTCTGACTGAAGAAAGAACTTTACTCAATAATATTAGCTTCAGCAGAGACTGCTGGATGAGCCTCACGTCACTTTTCCCATCACGGTGTTCTGTTTGAGTGCTACCCGTTGAGAAATGCTACTTTGTGGTTCTGCGCCATGATTGATTCACATGAGCCAACATTAAGGTCTAATAAAGTTCCTAAATGTCGGTTTCCATTATTTTTATATTAATTGCCCAGCCATAGTGCTTTTATTGTATTATTAATTTAAATGAATGTATATCTTTAATTTGTTTGTGCGAGTGCGAGTCCTGCAGTAGGGTGGGCACATTTTGAATGTATCCACTATGACAAAGTCTCACATTATAAGTGCCAGAAAAGTGGCTAACTACTCTGATTGGCATTTTGTTGTTGTTTGTGTTCGTTAACTTTTATTTATTATTGTTATTGTTATTATGTTATTAAATGTAATTTTCTGAACTTAGCACTCTTCTTTTGAAACGACAAATTGAGACAATTTGTTTGTTTGTGTGCCTTTACTTTTATTTCTTATTATTTTATACTTATTATCAATTCCAAAAATAGTGATCACAAAATTGATAAATTGGGGGGTGTAAGTATGCTGACATTCATCCTGCAGTGGCAGTGAGGTGATTAGTATCTTACCTGAATGCATTAAGTGACGGGGAGCATTATTTGATAGGATGCTACTGGACTATCAAATTATGCTACCATTAAATAGATTTAACATGGATGATATGGGATGTTGAGTATTTGATCCTTCAAAATACACTACCCATGACATGAATTGCATTACACTTTGTGAACATTATATGATAAATGGAAAAATAAAAAACTATGTTATCGCTTTATTTGATATTCATTCCGTTATTGGCCTTTATTTAACCAGGCAGGTCATTAAGAACACATTTTTATTTACAATGAAGGCCTGGCAAGAGACAAGGACCACTTGGGGAAAAGGGACGTGGGCTAGGGAGTAAAACAGTAAAATTGTAGCTATACAAAGGTAGAAAACCATTAGTAGCATTTTCTGATATGGTAGCAAAAATCGATAGACAGACGCTATCGGTTTATGCGGTGGTAGCATTTTTCGACGAAGCAGCAGAAATCGACAGAACAGCGGCAGCGGCAGCTTTCTGCCAGTATATATCCATGTGCGAAAGCACTTTTGGGTTTGATAACGTGGTGTGCATCCTCTCAAAACTGTAGTTGTTGCCGTTGCGGGATGCTATGATGCGGCTGCCGTGATGGGAAACGTGATGTGCGGCTCATCCAGCACACCTGCACTCAGTCACCGGGGGGGCGGGGCTGTAGCCCCGCAGTTGTAACACCTAACAGGGTCCTTATAGTCTCTGCTGAAGCTACTATATTATTCAGTAAAGCTGTTGCTTCAGTCAGAGTTGTTGTATGCTGCTGAGAAGATATTGCTATATCAATCAGTCAAAATAACTGCCAGAAAAAAAAAAAATCGCGCTAAAGCAACCCACTTCCGTTTGTACTGAAATGACGTCCGTTTCTACTGAAATGACTTCGCGTTTCTACACTGAAATTTTCAGTGTGTGTCTGTGAGAAGATTTCACCACTGGTGTGTGAGAAGATTTTCAGTTGTGTTTATGAACATTTCCAGTTGTATGTGTAAGAGCATTTCACCTGTGTGTATAAAAGGTTTTGGATTATCATATCGTGTTTATGAACACTAATTCAGAATTATGTCCCTCACGGCACCTCATAAACAAACTGTGTGTCCGACCTACTGGGATTAAAGTTCACCTGGCGAAAATGATGAAAGAAAAAAAAAAAAAAAAAAAAATTTGAGATCTTTAGACATAAGAATCGATTTTTTAGGAATTAATATGAGAATAGTTTTTGAATCGGAAAATCGATTTTTCTCAACACAGGTCTACGTATATAAATAAACTTGCCTTGCCTTACAGATTTCAAAGACTTGTGTGCAAATTGTCGTGTTTTCCCTCATTTCAGACTGTGCAGCAGATGCCACCCCTAAACACCCCCCATACCCCCTTATCCCTCTTATATGTTTAAAAAAAAAAAAGATTAAGAGATTAAGAAGATTAAAATGCATATGCTTTAGGTTTTACCAAAATTTGGTATTAACCATTAATATATATGCAGACAGAAGATCGTAGTAACACTTTAATTTGATGTCAGCGCTGTCGTCAGCTCAGCCAAGTATCTGTGCCTTTATTTTGGAATGTCTGACACTCCAGGAGATGTCTTGGCAGCGCATTAGTTTGAGGTAAATCCATGTTTTCTGTTGCCCCTAAGCATCCATCATATCACCCTTTTATAACTGTTCAACTTCCAGCTTACTTTTAAAGTTGTTTTTTTCCTGTGAACCTAACTCAAGGTTAAACTCACATAGAAAACACACACACAAAAAGAAAATGGTGCTGCCCACTGTGCACACAATTGTTCCTGCCCCATGTGAATAATGTTGAACTAGTAAAAAGTTGAACAACAACTGGATATAAGCCTTTTAATTGGATGTAAAACTTGTGAATGGCTCTGTCCAACAGGCCACAAACACACTTTAAAACTTAATAGTGGACATAAATATCAGGGAAAATGTTAACATTAAAGCCACTTCAAGGTTTCTGTGTCTGACTTTTTGTACCGACGACATGCATGAGGCGCCAGTCAAACCACTGTGATCAGTAGGAATGGGCGATATTTTACCGTTCTCACGATAAACCGTCAAAACAATTCCCCACGATAAGAATTTGTCATCTCACGGTAAAAATGATAAATTCCCGTTGATGATGTTTTTGTGTAAAACTGATTTATGGTTCTGCGTTAAATCCACGCACAACGTACGTGAAGGAAGGAAGGAAAGGAAGGAAACAAGGAAGGAAGGAAGGGAGAAAACAAGGAAGGAAGGAAGGAAGGAGGGAGAAAACAGAAGGAAGGAAGGAAGGAAGGAGAAAACAAGGAAGGAAGGAAGGAAGGAAGGAAGGAAGTAGGAAAGGAAGGAAGGAAGGAGGGAGAAAACAAGGACGGAAAGGAAGCGAAGGAAGGAAGGAAGGAAGGAAGGAAGGAAGGAAGGGAGAAAACAAGGACTGAGAGGAAGGGAAGGAAGGAAGGAAGGAAGGAAGGAAGGAAGGAAGAAGAAGGAAGGAAGGAAGGAAGGAAGGAAGGAAGGAAGGAAGGAAGGAGAGGAAACAAGGAAGGAAGGAAGGGAGAAAACAAGGAAGGAAGGAAGGAAGGAAGGAAGGAAGGAAGGAAGGAAGGAAGGAAGGAAGGAAGGGAGAAACAAGGAAGGAAGGAAGGAAGGAAGGAAGGAAGGAAGGAAGAAAACAAGGAAGGAAGGAAGGAAGGGAGAAAGGAAGGAAGGAAGGAAGGAAGGGAGAAAACAAGGAAGGAAGGAAGGAAGGAAGGAAGGAAGGAAGGAAGGAAGGAAGGAAGGAAGGAAGAAAACAAGGACGGAAGGAAGGAAGAGAAGGAAGGAAGGAAGGGAGGAAAACAAGGAAGGAAGGAAGGAAGGAAGGGAGAAAACAAGGAAGGAAGGAAGGAAAGGAAGGAAGGAAGGAAGGAAGGAAGGAAGGAAGGAAGGAAGGGAGAAAACGAAGGAAGGAAGAGGAGAAAACAAGGAAGGAAGGAAGGAAGGAAGGAAAGAAGGAAGGGAGGAAAACAAGGAAAGAAGGAAGGAAGGAAAGAAGGAAGGGAGAAAACAAGGAACAAGGAAGGAAGGAAGGAAGGAAGGAAGGAAGGAAGGAAGGAAGGAAGAGAGAAAACAAGGAAGGAAGGAAGAAAGGAAGGAAGGAAGGAAGGAAGGAAGGGAGAAGAAAAGGAAGGAAGGAAGGAAGGAAGGAAGGAAGGAAGGAAGGAAGGAACGAAGGAAGGAAGAAAACAAGGACGGAGGAAGAAAGGAAGGAAGGAAGGAAGGAAGGAAGGAAGGAAGGGAAGGGAGAAAACAAGGAAGGAAGGAAGGAAGGAAGGAAGGAAGGAAGGAAGGGAGAAAACAAGGAAGGAAGGAAGGAAGGAAGGAAGGAAGGAAGGAAGGAAGGAAGGAAGAAGGAAGGGAGAAAACAAGGAAAGAAGGAAGGAAGGAAGGAAGGGAGAAAACAAGGAAGGGAGAAAACAAGGAAGGAAGGAAGGAAGGAAGGAGCGAAGGAAGGAAGGAAGGAAGGAAGGAAGGAAGGAAGAGAGAAAACAAGGAAGGAAGGAAGAAGAGAAAACAAGGGAAGGAAGGAAGAGAGAAAACAAGGAAGGAAGGAAGGAAGGAAGGATGGAAGAAAACAAGAACGGAAGAAGGAAGGAAGGAAGGGAGAAACAAGGAAGGAAGGAAGGAAGGGAGAAAACAAGGAAGGAAGGAAGGAAGGAAGGGAGAAAACAAGGAAGGGAGAAAACAAGGAAGGAATGAAGGAAGGAAGGAAACAAGGAAAGAAGGAAGGAAGGGAGAAAACAAGGAAGGAAGGAAGAGAGAAAACAAGGAAGGAAGGAAGGAAGGGAGAAAACAAGGAAGGAAGGAAGGAAGAGAGAGAAAACAAGGAGAGGAAGGGAAGA
>NC_084597.1:5811846-5830141 GCF_033807715.1 Cololabis saira | reverse complement strand
TCACTTTTTGGCACAACACCGGTCTTTATTTTTTATTTTCTAAGTGTTTGGAGTAGGGAAGCGCGATTGTACTTCAACATTAATCTCGACATTTGGACTGGACTTTTTTCTCAAAATTTCGACATTTTTCTTGACATTTCAACTTTTTTCTCGACATTTATTTTTCTCTTTTTCCCCTTTTCTCTTGTTTTTTTTCTCGTTCTTTTTTTTCTTCTTTTTCTTCTTTTTTTTCTTCCTTTTTCCTTTCCTTTTTAATCTCGACATTTGGACTTTTTTCTCAAAATTTCGACGTTTTTCTCGAAGTGCATAATGAAAAAAATTATCTTCCCCCAGTTCAACACGCAGCAGAAATTGGCAGAACACCGGTCTTTATTTTTTATTTTCTACAGTAAGTGTTTGGACCAAGGGGGGATAAGGGATAAGGGGGCACGGATTGGACGGAGTGACTCGCATCCCGGAGGGCAAACATAGCGGTTCTTACCGAGTGTGAAGTAGGGAAGCGCCGTGTTGTCCAGATCATCCATGACAGAAATGCGCCCAGGTAGGTCAGTCCTGACGAACAACAGAAGTCGGGATTCCCCCCCTACCCCTACTCCTCCTCCGCCACCTGCTCCGGCAGAGCCCCCTCCTCCTCCTGGTCCTGATGCTGAGGATGCTGAGGATGCTGAGGATGCTGAGGATGCTCCTCCGTCCCCGGCTCCTCCGCCCGCGGTCCCCGGGGCTCCGGCTCCGCCGCCGGTGAAGCTGAACTCGTTCTCCCGGAGCACGGGCAGCGTGGACACGGTGACGGTTTTCAGCTCGCACGGCGTGTCCCCCCCCGCGGCGCCCTCTTTGTCCCTCTCCTCGTCCCCGGACAGGGCGGCCAGGGCGCCCGCGGCCAGCAGGAGAGCCGCCGCCGCCAGGAGGACGCGGAGCTGCGGCGCCATGGCCAGCGCTGCTGCTGCTCGGTGCTCGTTGCTCGGTGTGTGTGCGGCTCTTCTCCGGCTCTAGTGAGACTGGGCTCGGTTATGTCCGTGCACTTCTAGAGGAGTCGCTGCGGAGCAGTCGCGTCCGTCCAGGAGGCGGCAGCACAGGTGTAGGAGGATGACAGGATTCATGTGTGGCCGCGGCGCGCGGGACGGAGCACGTGCTGCTTTACGCGCTCATCAAACGCAGC
The DNA here is from genome assembly GCF_033807715.1 of Cololabis saira. NCBI lineage: Eukaryota > Metazoa > Chordata > Actinopteri > Beloniformes > Belonidae > Cololabis > Cololabis saira. Next base: position 5,828,985 of record NC_084597.1, on the reverse strand, counting down.
TTTGGTTGTGTCATAATCAGAGGTGTCAAGTAACGAAGTAGGAATACGTTGTTACCTTTAAGTAGAAATGTTGGTTATCTATACTTCACTGGAGTAATTATTTTTACTTTTTACTCCTTACATTTTAAAAACAGCCTCGTTACTCTATTTCATTTCAGCCTTTTAAGAATAAAAGAAGGAAGGAAGGAAAGAAGGAAGGAAGGGAGAAAGGAAGGAAGGAAGGAAGAATGAAAAGAAGGAAGGAAGGGAGAAAAGAAGGAAGGAAAGAAGAATGAAAAGAAGGAAGGAAGGGAGAAAAGAAGGAAGGAAAGAAGGAAGGAAGGAAGGGAGAAAGGAAGGAAGGAAGGAAGAATGAAAAGAAGGAAAGAAGGAAGGAAGGGAGAAAATAAGGATGGAAGGAAGGAATGAAGGAAGGGAGAAAAGAAGGAAGGAAGGGAGAAAAGAAGGAAAGAAAGAAGGAAGGAAGGAATGAAGGAAGGGAGAAAACAAGGAAAGAAGGAAGGAAGGAAGGAGAAAATAAGGATGGAAGGAAGGAATGAAGGAAGGGAGAAAAGAAGGAAGGAAGGGAGAAAAGAAGGAAAGAAAGAAGGAAGGAAGGAATGAAGGAAGGAAGGAAAGAAGGAAGGGAGAAAACAAGGAAAGAAGGAAGGAAGGGAGAAAAGCAGGAGATATTTTCTCCCGTCCTTCTTTCCTTCCTTCCATCCTTCTTTTCTCCCTTCCTTCCTTCCTTCCTTCTTTTCATCCTTCCTTCCTTCCTTCCTTCCTTCCTTCCTTCTTTTCATTCTTCCTTCCTTCTTTTCTCTGTTTCTTTCTTCCTTCTTTCTTTCCTTGTTTCCTTCCTTCCTTCTTTTCATTCTTCCTTCCTTCCTTCTTTTCTCCCTTCCTTCCTTCTTTCTTTCCTTCTTTTCATTCTTCCTTCCTTCCTTCTTTCCTCCCTTCTTCTCTTCCTCCTTCCTTGACCCGAAAAAAGCACAAGGATTAAAATATAACTATCCAGTTAAATTATCTCCAAAGAAAGCTAACAATAATAATTGTAGAACAAGCATTGTTTTAATTTCATAATGTATCTAGAGGTGTCAAGTAACGGAGTACAAATACTTTGTTACCTTACTTAAGTAGAAATTTTGGTTATCTATACTTCACTGGAGCAATTATCTGTACTTTTTACTCCTTACATTTTAAAAACAGCCTCGTTACTCTATTTCATTTAGGACTTTTAAGAATAAAAGAAAGAAGGAAGGAAGGAAGGAAGGAAGGAAGGAAGGAAGGAAGGAAGGAAGGAAAGAAGGGAGAAAGGAAGGAAGGAAAGAAGGAAGGAAGGAAGGGAGAAAAGAAGGAAGGAAGGAAGGAAGGAAGGAAGGAAGGAAGGAAGGGAGAAAGGAAAGAAGGAAGGAAGGAAGGATGAAAAGAAGGAAAGAAAGAAGGAAGGAAGGAAGGAAGGAAGTGAGAAAATAAGGATGGAAGGAAGAATGAAAAGAAGGAAGGAAGGGAGAAAGGAAGGAAGGAAGGAAGGAAGGAAGGAAGGAAGGAAGGAAGGAAGAATGAAAAGAAGGAAGGAAGGAAGGAAGGAAGGGAGAAAGGAAAGAAGGAAGGAAGGAAGGATGAAAAGAAGGAAAGAAAGAAGGAAGGAAGGAAGGAAGGAAGGAAGGAAGGAAGGAAGGAAGGAAGGAAGGAAGGAAGTGAGAAAATAAGGATGGAAGGAAGAATGAAAAGAAGGAAGGAAGGAAGGAAGGAAGGAAGGAAGGAAGGAAGGAAGGAAGGAAGGAAGGAAGGAAGGAAGGAAGGAAGGAAGGAAGGAAGGAAGGAGGAAGGGAAGAAATAAAAACTATCCAGTTAAATTGCTCCATCCGGATAGAGTGAATTTGGTTGTGGTTGTTTCAGATGTTCTTGTCCAGTTTTGTTCTTACATCCGTTCCCTCAGATTCCTGCAACTAAACTTGGATGTACATTCCAATAAAGGTTAGGATAAATGATAACATGAACATGAACGTTTGACTTTTTGCACCATTACAATACTTATAGGCAACTAGTCATCATATCTGCTGCTCTCTGAAACACATGTTAATGCTCAATAGTACACATATATGGTTCTTTAATATATTTGCATTATACTAAGATACATTCATTTCAATGGCTTTTGTCCTTAATGGCTTTTTTCCCCCTTACATTACTTTTACTTTTATACTTTAAGTAGTTTTGAAACCAGTACTTTTATACTTTTACTTGAGTAAAACACTTGAGTTGATACTTCAACTTCTACAGGAGTATTTTTAAACTCTAGTATCTATACTTCTACCTGAGTGATGGATGTGAATACTGAAGACACCTCTGGTCATGAGCAGTTGATAGCTGGATTATTGGGAAAGGCAAGTTTATTTGTATAGCACAATTCAACACAAGGTAATTTAAAGTGCTTTACATCAACATTAAAAGCGGCAAGACACAATTAAACAGTAAATAACAAATAAAACGATAAGAAAAGAGGTAAAATAATAAAAAGCACAAGTTGTTAAAAAGTAAGGGCAGTAGATCCAGCAGGTTCATCTCATTCTTACAATGGCAAGAATTACGTTTCTATACGGTAAAAACGTACAAAGGCCGGGTCGAATTCAGTATTAACAAAGTAATCTGTAACAATTCCTACGTGAATTAAACCAATTTGACAATTCTATGCCACAAGGTGAAAGAAAGAAAGAGATGAGGAAAGAAATAAAGAAAGAAAGAAGCCTGAAAGAAAGAAAGAAAGAAAGAAAGAAGAAGAAAAAGGAAAGAAAGAAAGAAGGAAAGAGAAAAAGGAAAGAAAGAAAGAAGGAAGGAGAAAAGGGAAAGAAAAAAAAGAAAGGAGAAAAAGAAAAGAAAGAAAGAAATTAGCCTGAAAGAAAGAAAGAAATGAGCCTGAAAGAAAGAAAGAAAGAAAGAAAGAAAGAAAGAAAGAAAAAAGAAAGAAAGGAGAAAAAGAAAAGAAAGAAAGAAAGAAGGAGAAAAAGGAAAGAAAGAAAGAAAGAAAGAAAGAAAGAAAGAAAGAAAGAAAGAAAGAAAGAAAGAGAAAAAGGAAAGAAAGAAAGAAAGAAAGAAAGAAAGAAAGAAAGAAAGAAAGAAAGAAGGAGAAAAAGGAAAGAAAGAAAGAAAGAAAGAAAGAAAGAAAGAAAGAAAGAAAGAAAGAAAGAAAGAAAGAAAGAAAGAAGTTTCTATACGGTCAAAGCGTACAAAGAGCGGGTCAAATACAGTATTACAAAAGTAATCTGTAACAATTCCTACGGTGAATTAAACCAATTTGGCAATTTTATGCCACAATGCCTGTTTCCAGGTCTTATTTTCCAGGTTTTATTTCACACAACTGACGAGAATTACGTTTTTATACAGTCAAAACGTACAAAGACCAGGTCAATGGTGTCAAGGTTTGACATTCCCCCCAGCTTTCAGTTTCTGTTTTTCCCGCCTGTGTCCCATCTGCCCTGATTGTCTGCACCTGTGTCTCGTCATGTCTCATTATCCCCTCCGTATATCTGGTCTTGTCATTCCCTTGTTCCCTGTCGGACCGTACTGTTTGTTCCCCATGTTTCCTGCCACATTTTGCTCCTCAAGTTTTTTGATCCCTTTTTAGTTTTTTGATCCTGCTCTGCAGCGTTTTAGTTTGGCTTTTTTGTTAAATAAATCCTTTTTTCATTGAACTCCTGCCTCCTGCTCTCCTGCGTTTGGGTCCACACCTTACCCCCAGACGTGACAAATGGCAAGAATTACGTTTCTATACGGTCAAAACGTACAAAGACCGGGTCAAATACAGTATTACAAAAGTAATCTGTAACAATTCCTACGGTGAATTAAACCAATTTGACAATTCTATGCCACAATGCCTGTTTCCAGGTCTTATTTCACACAACTGAGGAGAATTACGTTTATATACGGTCAAAACGTACAAAGACCGGGGGCCTCATGTACAAAACGTGCGGCGCACAAAAAATGTGCGTATGCCACATTCTACGCTCACGGTCAGCTGGTTCAGGTACCAAGAGGATCCTTCTAGATCTCTGTCCTGAACTGGACCAGCTGCTCCGGTTCAGATCAACATGATCTTTCAGCTGGAGCTGCTACAGGTCGGACATCTCTGTCACTATGACGACCGTATGGGACGACTACTGGAGATAAAAGTCAGATCCTAAAACATCCCATAACTGTGTCTGGACAGAAAAACATTAAAATACATTTTGCAGCGAAAAACCGGTTCTGTAAAATTGTCTTTTAAAATAAATCTAAGATGTCACGGAAAGGTTGGTTGGTACAAACTGATGTGACTCAGAAATGAATGAATGAAGTTTTTATTGAATATTTAGGCGACTTTCAGAGTCTGATATTAGTCGACTGCAGGTGCTGCAGGTCCAGAAAGAGTTTCTCCGGTGATGGACCGGGATCTAGACCTGGACCTGGACCAGGACCGGGATCTAGACCGGTTTCTCCTCCTGCGGATGCAACAGTTACAGCGACTTTGCTCTTTATTTCTCACGTTTGCACTTCAATAATCCCGTCGGCACAAGTTGTCTTTCTGCAGCGGAGGAATCTGATCTTGATGCTTCATGTTTTAAATATAAATGTAAATTGTTCACATCGTTATACTTATGAGAGAGGTGATCGCGGACATCCACAATGTGTAAGACTCAATAAACACGTACATTGGTCTCAATCCGTCAGTATATAATAGGTAAAAACGAGGTAAAAACGATAAATTCCCGTTGATGACGTTTTTGTGTAAAGCTGATTTATGGTTCTGCATTAAATCAACGCACAACATACGTGTGCGTGAAAGAAGGAAGGAAGGAAGGAAGGAAGGAAGGAAGGAAGGAAGGAAGGAAGGAAGGAAGGAAGGAAGGAAGGAAGGAAGGAAGGAAGGAAGGAAGGAAGGAAGGAGTATGTATTTAAAACCACAGATAAAAACGTGCTGCAGGAAAATCTCTGCGCAGCCGTTAAAAACATCCTCCAAAAGTAAAAACAGAGCAGTGAGACGGGAACACTCGAGAAAACAGTGAAATACAGTTTCTCTGTGGTTACAAAAAAGACATTTGTCCTGCACGTCATCATTCAACACGGAGACAAAGGAGTTCACAGCTATGCTGCCGTGGAGAATCCTCCACTGCAGGTCTGCATGTTTCTTGGTCAGGGGAGGTTTATACAACGACCTCCATGCAGGTTTAAAACCAGAGTCCAAGTTCATGTGAGCCCTCCACGGAGTGTCGCTGCGCCCACTTAGGTTTCCCTGATTCAGGGTCTTTACCATCAGCTGGTAGAGAGTCTTCCCTGAGGCGTCGCCCAAGGAAACGCCTTCAGGGCCGTCAGGTCCCAGTAACGGACCGGAGCAGTTTTTAAAATCAGGAACCAGTCCGATGGCCGGGTATGGGTATGAGGAGTCGGGCAGCAGTGCACCGGACCAGAAGTCTGCCAGGAGAGAGGTCTCACGCCGGCTCAGTCGGCGTGACCAGTGTTGCAGGAGTCGGCCGATCACCCTCCTGGACCTCACCCCCATCAGACCCGCCAGTCTGACGGGGTCGTCCAACCGAGGTCCAGCCAGCTCCACCACCCGTCCCAGAGTGGACACTCCTGCACTGTGGAGACGCTGGAAGATGCTGGGTCCCCCCCAGCTGAGACAGTCCAGACGGCCCCCGATCAGCACGGGTTCCTGCAGGAGCCAGTGCAGCGAGTCGGCCTCTCCCTTCCTCTGCTTCCTCAGCAAGCTCCACACAGAGAAGACGCTGTTGTAGAACGCCGGCAGCGACGACGTGCTCGTCTTCCTCAGGTCGATGGAGAACAGAGAGAGACCTAGTCCCAGTCCACCAAACCGCCGCAGGATACAGCAGGACAGAAGTCTCCACAGCAGGTCCGTGGGCCCGGTCAGCAGTCTCTGGACAAACTGAAGGCGGAAGGCAGCGCCCCTGCTGGCCAGATGGACCAGGCCTTGTCCACCCTCCTCCTTCGGCAGGAACAGGACACACTGCGGCACCCAGTGCAGCCTGTCCCAGAAGAAGTCCACCAGCACCCTCTGGACCTGTGATAACAGAGAAACTGGGGGGGTCCACACAGGCCAACCGGTGCCAGAGAACAGAAGCCACCAGGTTGTTGACGACTAGAGCCCGGCCTCGGTAGGACATCCTAGGTGACAGCCACTTCCACCTCATCAGCCGACCTTTCACCTTCTCCAGCACGTCGTCCCAGTTTCTCTGCTCAAAGGACCGGCTGCCCAGAAACACACCCAGGTATTTTAGCCCACCAGTCTTCCAGACCAATCCTCCCGGCAACCTGAGCTGACTCCCCAACCTCTCCCCCACCATGACCGCCTCGCTCTTCCCCCAGTTCACCCTGGCAGAGGAAATGCCCCCAAACCGGGTCACAGTGTTCACCAACGTGTCAATGTCTTGTTGGGTGCTGATCAGCACAATGATGTTGTCGGCGTACGCTGACAGCTTGAAGGGAATGTCACACTGAGGAAAACGCACGCCACTCAGGTCCCTCCTCAGCCTGTGGAGCATTGGTTCTATGGCCAGAGAGTACAGCATGCCCGATAAAGGGCAGCCCTGTCTGACCCCCCTCTGGACACTAAAAGGAGCGCTCAGGCCACCATTAATTTTCAGAACGCTCGCAATGTCACTGTACATAACCTTGATCTTGGCTATGAACCCAGAGTTGAACCCAAAAGCAGCTAAGGTTTCCCAAAGATACTGGTGTTCAACCCGGTCAAAAGCCTTTTCTTGGTCTATTGAAATCAGACCAGTGTCAACGCCCAATGAGCTTGAGACCTCCAAAATATCTCGAATCAAAGTGACATTGTCACTTATCAACCTGCCAGGTACACAGTACGTCTGGTCCGTGTGGATGACGGAAGCCATCACCCCCCTGAGTCTGGTGGCCAGGACCTTGGACAAGATCTTATAGTCCGTGCAAAGTAAGGACACTGGTCTCCAGTTTTTCAGGTCCTGTAGGTCTCCCTTCTTGGGCAGCAGCGTGATGACGGCCCTCCTGCAGCTCAGAGGCAGCCGTCCCCTCTGCAGACTGTCTGTGACGACCTCCAGTAGATCTCCTCCCAGCACAGACCAGAAGGACTTGTAAAAGTCCACGGGGAGACCGTCCATGCCAGGAGCCCTCCCACTCTGCAGGCTCATCAGGGCAGCAAACAGTTCAGGTTGGGATACTGGAGCCTCCAGCTTGGCGTTATCTCCAGCATCCACCTGAGGGAGACCAGCAAAGAAACTCCCGCACTCCTCCGGGATCTCCGGCAGCTCGCTCCTGAACTCTGTAGTAATCAGCTGCAAACGCCCTGATCTCAGAGGCGTCTGAGATGGTCGAGCCGCTGCTGGATCTCACCGAGTGCATGATCTTTCTTTGCCCGTTCTTCTTCTCCAGCCCAAAAAAGAACTGGGAAGGTGCGTCCATCTGGGAGACGTGGAGGAAGCGTGACCGGACCAGAGCCCCAAAAGTCACCAAATTTTGCACCAAGTCAGGCCTGGCGAAAAATGTGATATTTAATGGTTTACATTAATGGGCGTAGCAAAATGGCTCAACAGCGCCCCCTAGAAAACTTTGTGCCTCAAGCCCCACAATACGGTTTGACATACATGCACGGAAATCGCTACACACCTGTATCATGTCGCAACTTAAAGAAAAGTCTTTTGGCGCCATGGCCGAAACCGAACAGGAAGTCGGCCATTTTGAATTAATTGTGTAATTTTGGCGCAATTTATGCCATTCCTTCGGCAATTAATACGGCCCGAACCGTAACGTGCACCCAAGTGTGTTATAAATCAAAATGTGCGTCTCCATCCTGCGACGATGCGTATTACTTTTCTCAGTCAAAAGTGTTACCGTGGCGACGATAGACGCCAAAAAGCGCGACCCCCCTTCATCTGATTGGTCCATATTTGATAGTTCCTACTTTCTGCCATAACTTTTGAATGGTTTGACATAAAGACTTGTGGGTGGTGTCATCGGACTCGGTTTTGGGTCCTTGAACAAAATTGGTGCAAATTAGCCCCGACCCTTCTTCTGATTGGCCGATATTTTATAGTCCCTATTTTCTGCCATAACTTTTGAATGGTTTGATAGAGAGTCGTGGCTGGTTTCATCTGCTAAATGTTCAGGCCTGAAGAATCTACATGCAAGTCATACAAGCTTCCACTGCAGCCTGAGCGTGCACAAGGGTGCGAGGGCCCGTTCATCGCTGCTTGCAGCTTTAATTGTGTCTTGTCGCTTTTAATGTTGATGTAAACCACTTTGAATTACCTTGTGTTGAATTGTGCTATACAAATAAACTTGCCTTGCCTTTGCAGTTTTCCAGATTTTTTCAACAAGACCTTCAGATAGACTGTTTCCCTGGGAGCCATTTTCGACACACACAGGATGTTATGGAGAAATCGGTTCCACTCTCAGGTGTTTTAGTAGAGAAGGTGCTCTTATCATTTGGAATCAAATGTAGGGAAAATAAGTCATGGGAGACTACTGTCAAAAATGTTCAAGGACCCATTAAGTCCACAAAGAAGAGGTTTCCTTATGCAGAAATCTATGTTCCCCTGGTGAATTTTTCCTCCAATCTTCCTGATGATGAAAAGGAGGATTTACAGATACTCAATGAATACATTGAAAGGAATATGCTTTTCATACCTCTTCTCCCAGAAGGGAAGTTTAATACTGAACCAGATGACATTCACTGGACACGTGAGACAGCGGAAGCCATGTTTCAGCATTGGATGACAGTGTTAAACTGCTGAGCCCCCTGTGTCTGGGACAGGAGGGGGACAAAGGACCACAGTCCTTTTCTACAAAGGAGGTTGTGGTCTTGGCTAAAAACAAATCTTTCTGGAATAAGCTAAATATTGCACAAATTTCTATGTAGTGCTTTAGTGTTAGAAAAACAATTGCAGTCTGAATATATCCGTTTATGTAACTGCCTCATATTCAAATATGAGAGAGAAAAAAAAGAAGAAAAATGTAGATCCCCAAAGATTATATGGTTGGTTTATTTAGCTATTAGCAAGATTACTTTAAAAGTTACACAAAGAATCGTATCAATATTTTAGCAAGTTTGGCGTAGGCCCATCTTAGAAGCAATTCATCTGTGACATCTGCATGATTATTTCATTTAACTTTGTCAGAGGTACACAATTCTGCTTTTGTTATATTCAGTATTTATTTTTGGTCTTATCCGCTTAATGCCTTTTGTAATTTTCTGGATTGCACTATCTTCATAATACATCTGGCTACGCTTTCCAGTTATTATTGCATTTGGTCCTGAAGGGCGAGAGAGAAACTCCTTTGTTGTATTTTTGTGAAACCTCAGAAATTAAAATGCAACATCATGTGCACTAAAACACATCAGTGTTGAGGCTTTCTCTCTGATCAGATATTTGGTGTATTTTTTACCCATTTTCCACAATATTACTTAAGTTGTTTTTTTCTTATTATCATTATTCAGACCTCACTCCCTTTTTAGGGCACGAGCACTTTCAGTGCGAAGGCCCTATTGTATCTGTAGGAATTTTTCTTTATTCTTTCTTTTTCTTCTGACGAAATGAGGGCCTTTTTGCCCCCCTAAACGTGCCCCAAAAGTCACCAAATTTTGCACCAAGTCAGGCCTGGCGAAAAATGTGATATTTAATGGTTTACATTAATGGGCGTAGCAAAATGGCTCAACAGCGCCCCCTAGAAAACTTTGTGCCTCAAGCCCCACAATACGGTTTGACATACATGCACGGAAATCGCTACACACCTGTATCATGTCGCAACTTAAAGAAAAGTCTTTTGGCGCCATGGCCGAAACCGAACAGGAAGTCGGCCATTTTGAATTAATTGTGTAATTTTGGCGCAATTTATGCCATTCCTTCGGCAGTTAATACGGCCTGAACCGTAACGTGCACCCAGGTGTGTTATACATCAAAATGTGCGTCTCCATCCCGCGACGACGCACATTACTTTTCTCAGTCAAAAGCGTTACCGTAGCGACGATAGATGCCAAAAAGCGCCCCCCCCCCCCTTCTTCTGATTGGTCCATATCTGATAGTTCCTACTTTCTGCCATAACTTTTGAATGGTTTGACATAGAGACTCGTGTGTGGTGTCATCGGACTCAGTTTTGAGTCCTTGAACATAATTGGTGCAAATTAGCCCCGCCCCTTCTTCTGATTGGTCGATATCTGATAGTTTTCTGCAATATTTTTTGAATGGTTTGACATAAAGAGTCCTTGATCTTTATGGGTGAAAATTGCCCGTTCATCCCTGCTTGCAGCTTTAATTTTGTCTTATTTTAGTTTTTTCCCCCCATTAGTGAACAACAATTATATCCATCCCTGTGTAGCTTCGCGGGGCAACATGAGCTTTACACACTCTTCCACTTATGAGTAATCGGGTACATGGTGGTTGACAAACAGGCACATATTAGTCATTTATTTTTTTCTTAGAAAAGCTGCACAGTGCTACAGTTCCTGAAACCTGTATGAGCTGCTCGGGTAGAGTGCAGATTTCCTGGAAAAAAAACCCAACCCTATGTGCTGTTGATACGGAAACTCCAATAATGGTTGTCACAGCGTGTTTGGTTTCTGGCTGAGCAAAGCTGAGCTACAGCCACAGGGAGTATAAATGGATGCATATCAACAGATCTTTTGAAAGGAAAGAGGGTTTTTATAAGCCCACAACACGAGGACGGAGATTTACACAGCCTGATTTCCGTGGGGCTGACTGGTAGGGATGGGCGGTATGGACTAAAAAATGTATCACGATAATTTATCCCGATAACGATAAAAATGAGGATAAAAAAAATACTAATTCAACTCCACCTTTTTAACTATAAATCTATCTCACTCTCAGATCCACCATGTTTGTTACACAAAAACGTATCAACAGGAATTTATCTTTCTTTCTTTCTTTCTTTCTTTCTTTCTTTCTTTCTTTCTTTCTTTCTTTCTTTCTTTCTTTCTTTCTTTCTTTCTTTCTTTCTTTCAGACTCATTTCCTTCCTTCCTTCCTTCCTTCCTTCCTTCCTTCCTTCCTTCCTTCCTTCCTTTTTTGGAGTTTTTTGGAGAGGCAGGAAGCACTTTGAGGGAAAACCCGGTTTGAAGGGCTGTGGCCATGGCCGGGGGAGGAGGTGGAGGTGGAGGGGTTTCTCCGCTGGGGCCCTCGCCGCTGATGTTGTATCACCGGGACCTCAGCCGAGCTGCAGCCGAGTAGCTACTGGCCAGAGCCGGCAAGGACGGCAGCTTTCTGGTGCGCGACAGCGAGAGCGTCAACAGGGCATGTACTGTTTCACTAGCATGTCCACACGTCTCAGGGTGTACAGTAGTACAACGATTCTTCAACGTTGTCAACAATGAATTCCATTGTCGACAATTGTCGCCAGACGTGTTTTTCCAATGGAGTGAGGCGTCTCACTTCAATACAATCTCTGCCGAGTCATGCATGCACGACAGCGTCTGAGCACAGCTGCGGGTAATAAAACTTAAAAAAGTTTGGGAGCATTTTAACCTGGATACCCCGAATAAAAAGATGACTTGCAAGGTTTGCAAAGCCGACCTTCCTCATCACGGAGCACGTCGGTAGTGCATTTGAAAATGCACGTCGGAGTGTTGAACGAAACGGACCCGCCTTGGTAAGATATTAAGCGTATTTTGGCTTTAAAAGAAAGCTTTAACGTTATGCCTGACTGTGCCTGACAAAAGTATTTTAAATTAAATTAAGTCAGATATCTGGAGAAACTGCGTTTAGTGTCTGTGGAGCATCTTGGGACGCAGTCGGTCAGCAACAGTCTCTCCCTCCACAGCAATGTGATGGCCAAGCGATTCATTTATTAAATTAATTCGTTTAATTCTTAACTTTGTTTATTTTATGTCATTTATTAGTATTATTTGAGCCACTCACAGCCTACTCTCGTTGCTATAACCTCAATTATAATTGATGCAGCGCGAAAAGCGAAAAAAGGCTTGTGCGAACATGTCAATGATGGATTTGCATCTAACTTTCAGTCAGGAGCCTATGAACTGTCAATTATCCATCAAACTCCACAATGATCATGTTAACATTAAATCAGATAGATTTGTCTGTACATTTCTGTTGCGGGACGGGAGAAGACACTAAAACCATGCATCTTTATTGTGCGCCGTGCGGGCATGAATTCTCAGAGTTTTGCGGGAGGGGCGGGAGTGGAACACACGTTGCGGGCGGTAATGGTCAGAAATTCAGCGGGAGCAGGATGAAGAAAACAGTCCCGCTATAGCAGGGCTCTAGTGCCATCTTTCTTGTGTTTATTATCATTTGCCACATAATTAATGCAACCTCATACTAAATTTAAAAAAAAATTACTAATTATCCGATTAGTCAACTAATCGTTTCAATAGTCGGTGACTAGTCGACTATTAAAATAGTCGTTAGTTGCAGCCCTAGTCTACAGCCCAAGCGATTCAAAACATTGCCAGAGTTGGTGTCGCTGTACCTGCAGCCCAGTCAGGGTCTGGTCACCACCCTGCTTTACCCTGTAGAGCGAGAGGAGACGGCAGGGACTATTCAGACGCAGAGGATGAGAAGCCACCCCCCACCCCTCGCTCTGCCTCCACCTCCACTCCCCCTGGGCCAAACACACCCACGGAGAGCACTCCTTCAGCTAATGGCCTGAGCACCATTTCTCATGAATACCTGAAGGATCCCGCCAGCCGGTCCTGGGGGGCCACTCAGTTCAATTCAATTCAATTCAATTTTATTTATATAGCGTCTAATACAACAAAAGTTGTCTCTAGACGCTTTCCAGAGACCCATACCCAGAACATGACCCCCGAGCAGTTATTACATTAACAATGGCAGGTAAAAACTCCCCTAGTGGGAGAAAAACCTTAAGCCAAACAGTGGCAAGAAAAACTCCCCTTTAGGAGGAAGAAACCTTGAGCAGGACCAGGATCATAAGGGGGGACCCTCCTGCCGAAGGCCAGACTGGGGGTCAGGGACGTCAGCAGCAAAGCAGGCAGGTGGAAGCAGCAACGGGATGACCAGGGGTGGGGACCGCAGGCCAGCATGCAGCTCCCGAAGCTCCGGCCCAATCATCAAGTCCCAGGTTGGGGTGCAGGGTCGGGGAAAGGTTGAAAAGGGGCAGGGCCAGGGAGAGGAGTCTTGAGAGACGAACCTTCGCCCCCGCCCAAAAGGGGCCGTTACCCTGCCCCCCTCACTCCCACACTGCAGGTTCCGGTGTCCGGCAGAGGATGCTGCAACATGGACAAAAGAGAGAAAAGGGAGGAGAAGGGGGGACCAGCACAAGAAACTACAGGAGCGACTCTGACACACTAAAGTTTACACTACCTAGAGATTTACCAACACCAGCTAGAGGTTTACTAAACACTAACTATAGGCTTTACTAAACAGAAAGGTTTTAAGTTTAGTTTTAAAGGTGGAGGTGGTGTCAGCCTCCTTAACCCAGATTGGAAGTTGGTTCCATAGTAATGGTGCCTGATGGCAGAACGCCCGCCCTCCAAATCTACATTTAGATACTCTAGGAACTACGAGTAAACCTGCACTCTGAGAACGGAGAGCTCTGCCAGGAACATAAGGCACTATCAGGTCTTGCAAATAATGCAGAGCTAAGCCGTTTTGGGCTTTATATGCAAGTAATAAAATTTTAAATTGGATTCTGAATTTTACGGGTAACCAATGGAGCGACGCTATTACTGGAGAGACGTGGTCTCTCCTGCTGATTCCTGTCAGTACTCGTGACGGTTTTAGGCGAGGAGGTGTCGGAGCAGGAGCGTTGGACGATCAGTCGTGCTTCGTGCTCCAGATGGCAAAGACCCTGAGTGAGAGTGAATTTCCTGGACAGCCTCCTCGTGCACCATCAGCACCTCCGCCTCTTCGTGGGCAGCCAATGGGTTTAGGTCTGGACGCCTGCCGCACCTTCCCACCCAGAAACCCCATCACGGAGAGTATTGCAGAGGACATGCCAGAGGAAGCACTTTGGGGCAGCAGTAGTTCATCTTTGTCTGTGGGCGAATCTTCAGTCGAGGAGTGGCTACGGAGACTGGGCCTGGAGAGGTATGAGCAGGGCCTTCTGCACAACGGCTGGGACGACCTGGAGTTCCTCAGTGACATCACTGAGGAAGAAAAGCATCACTACAAATAACTCTTGGCTGTAAAAGCAGGGATGACATTACACCCTTTGCCACGCTCGTTTAGACATATGACCGATGTCCTTATGGAGGCGCAGGTGTGTTGTACCGTCAGATCTGACCTGTAGTTGTAAGATGGAATTTAACGTTTGTTGGTTTGAGGCGTTTTTTCGTTCTGAGAGCTGAGGAGCGTCAGACTTTCACATTCAAGCTCAAAACAAAATGGAAAGATATCTTATTTTCCCTTTTTTGACAATCCCTTAACTGTACATGTTTGTTTGGCTTGGTGTCTGAGGTAACACAAACCCCTTTTGGGTTTGTGTCTTGAGGGGGGAAGTGTTACATCCCACAGCCACTAACTACAACTCCCATTCAGGCCGTTGGATAGCTGTGTGGGTGCTCAGTGATGACTGGCTGTGCTGCTCTGTTCCTGGTTGGCTGACTGTACCATCCCCGGACCAGGATTGGCCGCTTCCTCTTCTTCTGCAGCTGGTGCCCGATTGCCAGCTCTATTTGAGGAGCTGCCTGAGAATGAGTCAGGGCAGCCGTGTGTAGCCTGCCCAGCTTGCCACTATTTGTTTGTGTTTGCAAACTTGGTAGTTCAATTTCAATTCAATTCAAATTTATATAGCGTCTAATACAACAAAACTTGTCTCTAGACGCTTTACAAAGACCCATACCCAGAACGTGACCCCCGAGCAGTTATTACATAAACAATGGTAGGTAAAAACTCCCCTAGTGGGAGAAAAACCTTAAGCCAAACAGTGGCAAGGAAAAACTCCCCTTTAGGAGGAAGAAACCTTGAGCAGGACCAGGATCATAAGGGGGGACCCTCCTGCCGAGGGCCAGACTGGTGGGTCAGGGACGTCAACAGCACAGCAGGCAGGTGGAAGCAGCAACGGGATGACCGGGGGTGGGGACCGCAGGCCAGCATGCAGCTCCCAAAGCTCCGGCCCAATCAGCAAGTCCCAGGTTGGGGTGCAGGGTCGGGGAAAGGTTTGAGAAGGGGCAGGGCCAGGGAGAGGAGTCTTGACGGACAAATCTCTCCCCCGCCTGCCCGGGCCGTTACCCTGCCCCTCTCACTCCCACGCTGCAGGATCCGGTGTTTTGCATTCAGAGATGCTCTTCGCCACCGGCAGAGGATGCTGCAACATGGACAAAAGAGAAAAAAGAGAAGAGAAGGGGGGGGGGGGGGGCAGTACAAGAAACTACAGGAGCGACTCTAACACACTAGAGTTTACACTACGTAGAGATTTACCAACACCAGCTAGAGGTTTACTAAACACTAACTATAGGCTTTACTAAACAGAAATGTTTTAAGTTTAGTTTTAAAGGTGGAGGTGGTGTCAGCATCCTTAACCCAGATTGGAAGTTGGTTCCAAAGTAATGGTGCCTGATAGCAGAACGCCCGCCCTCCAAATCTACATTTGGTGAATTAATTTTGTTATATCAGACTTTTTAACCTCCACTAATTTTGATGTAGTTGTGTGCCTTTATATTATGTTACTTTGTGGGAGGTTGGCTTCAGTTACTTTATTTTCATTCTGTTAACTTATGACACAAAAACAAACTAAAATAAATACCTTTAATATTTTATAGGATTTGTTTTGGTATTAATGCTTGCAAACCCCGTTCCCCTGACGAGCTGGGGTATGTAACACAAGTGTACACCTTTTGTCATACTTATAGATATCATACATGCTCATTTCTGCAATGTACTTTGATTAAATGGTCAGTCCATCAATAAGGCACATTAACTCTTCGCTAGGCAATAAAGAGGCGAGTATCTAATCCACTTGTATCCCTTTAGTTCAATGGAGGCTTAACCTGTGTCGAAAGCGGTATTCAAGGTTGCTGACCTCGGCGTGTCCCATACTTCATTATGCTGTCATGCTGGTTTTCTAGGTGATGTAAACACTAAACATTCAATTCAGTTCAGTAGTGCCCAGTGGTGGGTACTGTGGATTGTCAGGGGGTTCAGTTTGGGAAACTTTCGTGTCTTTTTAGGAACATCGTCCTCAGTGTGAGCACGCACCACAGATTGATTCATTTACATCTTAGATTAGCACCTTCATCTGAAAGTATTCCCTGTAATAAAGCCATCACTAACAATAAATGGGCTTGCCATCATTTTTATTACACAACATCAACCCCGTCACAGAAAATGTTAAAGGTAGGGTGTTACGAACTAACAAGAATGTGACCCAGGTTTGAGGAAATGATACCAGGAGAACTGACACGTGAAGACAATTGTGGTTTATTTAGGTCGAACTAAATCAAACAAAGCCTAGTGAATTGACTACCGTTAACTGATCTGATAACTGTGGCAATGCCATACCTGGGTATTAATTCATTATTCAGCCATTTTACAACCGTTTCCGCGTCCTCTTTTCTTGTGGGAATGGCTTCAACCCACTTTGCCATCGTTCGTGTTTTCCGGAAATGAAATGAAAATTGACTTCAAAATGATAATTTACTTAAAACGAGGAAAAGCAATGGTGATGAAATTTAATAAAGACGTGAAAATGTAAATTGTGCTCAACCAAGGAAAAGGAAATGCAATAAAATTGAAATTAAGTGAAAATGATAATTGAACAATTGGTAGTTAGTAGGAAAGCAAAAGAATGCTGAATGAGAAATATGGCCCATCAAAAAATGAATCTACTGAAATAAAATAAAGTAGACTGAATGAATAAAATAACTGAAAAAATTACCATAAAAAGGGGAAAAAAACAAGATAAAAATGAAGATGTAAAATGACAAAGAAATAATCAAAGTAAGCAAAAAATGTAAATAAGTGAAAAATTAAAAAATAATTCCTGTAAGTGTGACACTTATATTATTGTTCGTTGTTCTGTTTCCACTATTTTGTCTTTTGTAAAACAGTGTACACTCCAGATCAAAACAAAAAAATTTCAGTTTCAAATTTTTTTCAGTTACAGATCTTTTTTTTTCAGTTTGACTTCTTTTTTTTCAGTTTCAAATCTTTTTTTTTCAGTTTAAATTTTTTTTTTCAGTTTCAGACTTTTG